>NC_088409.1:65957310-66004810 GCF_034236695.1 Oncorhynchus nerka | reverse complement strand
ATCCTAGAGGAAAACCTGCTTCTGTCTGCTTTCCACCAGACACTGGTAGATTAATTCACCTTTCAGCAGGACAATAACCTAAAACACAAGGTCAAATCTACACTGTAGTTGCTTACCAAGAAGACAGGGAATGTTCCTGAGTGGCCGAGTTACAGTTTTGACTTAAATCTACTAGGAAATCTATGGCAAGACCTGAAAATGGTTGTCTAGCAATGATCAACAACCAATTAGACAGAGCTTGAACACATTTGAAAAGAATAATGGTCAAATGTTGTAGAATCCAGGTGTGCAAAGCTCCAACAGACTTATCCAGAAAGTCTCTGTGATCGCTGCCAAAGGTGATTCTAAAAAAAGATTGACTCAGGGGCTTGAATACTTATGTAAATTAGATACTGCATTTCTGTAATTCATTTTCAATACATATGCAAACATTTTTACAAACATGTTTTCACCATGCCGTTATGGGGTATTGTGTGTAGATTGGTGAGACCCCCTCCCCCCTTTGACTTATTCCACAACAAAGTGTGTTATAAGTCAAGGGTTCTGGATACTTTCTGAATGCACTGTATTTTAGGAGTAGACCCCCGACTTTGTCAGAGGAGTGCAGGAAGAGAGAGCGACAGAGAGAGAGAAGGTGGGAGGGAGAGTTAACCTCACTATGGATCATCATCCACATGATGTGATTCCATAGGGTCTACAACCTGTCTCCAATTGGCCAACTATTCCGTATTTCTACCATATCTCATGTTAGTCTGTATTGGAATGAGTTAACATATTTATGGTGAGACAAGCAATACACTGTGAAAATCTCTATGTAATTTCTTGGCATAACTCACTACTGGAGACACGTAAAGGGACCTAGCTGTATCGCTAACACTAAATGAAGAAAATGACTAAATAGCAGAACTATCCAAACGTAGTAGCCAACCACAGAAGCACACTGATCCAGAACCAGCAGTGTGTTTAAACTAGCCTAGCGCTGATGCTAATCCCATTCTGCTCAGTGCCACTGTGTCCTGAGGCTCTGCACTTAATCTGAAGCGCCTCAATAAACACTCATGGATCAATGGACAACCTGTCAAATATTAGCACACATCTCCAGTCTGTCTGTCTAGAGACATAGACCTAACTGTGTGCTATAGGGTAATGTGCTCACATACTCTATCTCCCATACTCTATCTCCCATACCCACTCTCTCTGTTCCCTCTACTGTGTCTGTGTTTTCTCACTCACTCACTCACTCACTCACTCACTCACTCACTCACTCACTCACTCACTACCACCACTCACTCACTCACTCACTCACTCACTCACTCACTCACTCACTCACTCACTCACTCACTCACTCTGCTGTAAAAGACTTACGCCCCACATATTAGAGCTGCTTAACTCAAAGGAGTGTGTGTGTGTGTGTGTGTGTGTGTGTGTGTGTGTGTGTCAGAGGTCTGGATTACTGCAGGGCTGTCTGGGGCAACCGTGCAGAGGCCAGAGAAGAGAAAAAGGAGGGAATAAACCAACATTTTCTCTCTCCATTTTCCTGTGGGATGACAGCGGGAAGAGAGAGGGGAGTGTTCAGCATGCAGAGATCGATTCCTGAGTTATTCTCTCTCGGTGTACTAGTTGGACTTTTATTAGAGGAGGCCAACACACTCTCTCTCAAAGAGAAACATACAGTACATGCACTCACACACAAACTTTCGTCCGAGAATAGAAATATATACCACTATTCACTGCTCGGCAGAAGCTGAATAGTAGTGAATCAAATATATACATTGTATACAATTTCCCTTCCGCACAGTAAAGGGTGAAATAGGAATACTCTGAGACACAACGTCAAGTGAGAATCTCTCCATGGACGAAAACCTCTGTAGCGATAGCATCTTGATCTCTCTGACCTCCTGCTCTGTTATACAGACACAAAGACACAGTGAGGCTCCTCTAAAGCTTCAACACCGCATCTAATCTCACCAAGAAACAAACAGGGTCAAAGGTTATATCGGCCACCCACAGCACAAACACTCCAACTTGAAGCAATTTAAGAACAAGATAGTTAGCTCATTATCACAATGCCTGTAAGATGTCGAAAATATTCTCTCACACATACTCTCATTTACATTTTCCTTCCTCGCGGTAATTACACCAGCAGTTTGTGTACTTTAAAGAATGTCCTCCTTAAAATGTTTTAACAAATAAGTGTCATTGTTTTATTATACATTCATTTCCCCGTGTGTGTCTGTGTCCTTGGCAATAGAGACGCCTCTCCAGCATAGTTCCATCATCTTCACCATCATCATCATCATCATCCTGGTATTGCTGTGATGGCTATAGATAATCAATAGCTCTGCCGGTGGATCTATCACCTCAACCCAGCAGCCCCATCATCAGGGCTCTGTCAGGAGCTGGAGAGGCGATAGAGTGGAGAGACTCTGTCAGGAGCTGGAGAGGCGATAGAGTGGAGAGATTCTGTCAGGAGCTGGAGAGGCGATAGAGTGGAGAGACTCTGTCAGGAGCTGGAGAGGCGATAGAGTAGAGAGACTCTGTCAGGAGCTGGAGAGGCGATAGAGTGGAGAGACTGTCAGGAGCTGGAGAGGCGATAGAGTGGAGAGACTCTGTCAGGAGCTGGAGAGGCGATAGAGTGGAGAGACTCTGTCAGGAGCTGGAGAGGCGATAGAGTGGAGAGACTCTGTCAGGAGCTGGAGAGGCGATAGAGTGGAGAGACTCTGTCAGGAGCTGGAGAGGCGATAGAGTGGAGAGACTCTGTCAGGAGCTGGAGAGGCGATAGAGTGGAGAGACTCTGTCAGGAGCTGTAGAGGCGATAGAGTGGAGAGACTCTGTCACACACCAACACCATCTCTCTCCAATATATACAGTTGAAGTCAGAAGTTTACATACACTTAGGTTGGAGTCATTAAAACTTGTTTTTCAACCAATCCACACATTTCTTGTTTAACAAACTATAGTTTTGGCAAGTCGGTTAGGACACCTACTTTGTGCATGACACAAGTCATTTTTCCAACAATTGTTTACAGACAGATTATTTCACTTATAATTCACTGTATCACAATTCCAGTGGGTCAGAAGTTTACATACACTAAGAAGACCATGCCTTTAAACAGCTTGGAAAATTCCAGAAAATGATGTCATGGCTTTAAAAGCTTTTAATAGGCTAATTGACATAATATGAGTCAATTGGAGGTGTACCTGTGGATGTATTTCAAGGCCTACCTTCAAACTCAATGCCTCTTTGCTTGACATCATGGGAAAATCAAAAGACATTAGCCAAGACCTCAGAAATAAAAAATTGTAGACCTCCACAAGTCTGGTTCATCCTTGGGAGCAATTTCCAAATGCCTGAAGGTACCACGTTCATCTGTACAAACAATAGTATGCAAGTATAAACACCATGGGACCACGCAGCCATCATACCGCTCAGGTATGATGGCTCCTAGAGATACTTTGGTGCGTACTTTGGTGCGAAAAGTGCAAATCAATCCCAGAACAACAAGTATCTATATCCACAGTAAAACAAGTTCAATATCGACATAACCTGAAAGGCCCTCAGCAAGGAAGAAGCCACTGCTCCAAAACCGGCATAAAAAAGCCAGACTACGGTTTGTAACTGCACATGGGGATACAGATCGTACTTTTTGGAGAAATGTCCTCTGGTCTGATGAAACAAAATAGAACTGTTTGGCCATAATGACCATTGTCATGTTTGGAGGAAAAAGGGGGAGGCTTGCAAGCCGAAGAACACCGTCCCAACCGTGAAGCCCGGGGTTGGCAGCATCATGTTGTGGTGGTACTTTGCTGCAGGAGGAACTGGTGCACTTCACAAAATAGATGACACCATGAGGAAGGAAAATTATGTGGATATATTGAAGCAACATCTCAAGACATCAGTCAGGAAGTTAAAACTTGGTCGGAAATGGGTCTTCCAAATGGACATAGACCCCAAGCATACTTCCAAAGTTGTGGCAAAATGGCTTAAGGACAACAAAGTCAAGGTATTGGAGTGGCCATCACAAAGCCCCAACCTCAATTGAAAATTTATGGACTGAAAAAGCGTGTGCGAGCAAGGAGGCCTACAAACCTGACTCAGTTACACCAGCTCTGCCAGGAGGAATGTGCCAAAATTCACCCAACTTATTGTGGGAAGCTTGTCGAAGGCTATCTGAAATGTTTGACCCGAGTTAAACAATTTAAAGGCAACGCTATCAAATACTATTTGAGTGTATGTAAACTTCTGACCCACTGGGAATGTGATGAAAGAAATAAAAGCTGAAATAAATTATTCTCTCTACTATTATTCTGACATTTCACATTCTTAAAATAAAGTGGTGATCCTAAGTGACCTAAGACAGGGACTTTTTACTAGGATTAAATGTCAGGAATTGTGAAAAACTGAGTTTAAATGTATTTGGCTACGGTGTACGTAAACTTCCGACTTCAACTGTATTTTGCTCAGAGAGAAGGGTGACAACTGGAGAGGAAGGGACAACTGGAGAGGAGGGGAACACTGGAGAGGAAGGGACAACTGGAGAGGAGGGGGAAACTGGAGAGGAGGGGAAAACTGGAGAGGAGGGGGAAACTGGAGAGGAGGGGACAACTGGAGAGGGGGACAAATGAAGAGGGGGGACACCTGGAGAGGAGGTGACAACTGGAGAGGAGGGACAAGTGGAGAGGGGGGACAACTGGAGAGGAGGGACAAGTGGAAAGGGGGGACAACTGGAGAGGAGGGACAAGTGGAGAGGGGGGACAACTGGAGAGGAGGGACAAGTGGAAAGGGGGGACAACTGGAGAGGAGGGACAAGTGGAGAGGGGGGACAACTGGAGAGGAGGGACAAGTGGAGAGGAGGGACAAGTGGAGAGGGGGACAAGTGGAGAGGAGGGGACAAGTGGATAGGGGGGACAAGTGGAGAGGAGGGGACAACTGGAGAGGAGGGACAACTGGAGAGGGGGACAACTGGAGAGGAGGGGACAACTGGAGAGGGGGACAAGTGGAGAGGAGGGGACAAGTGGAGAGGGGGACAAGTGGAGAGGGGGGACAACTGGAGAGGGGGACAAGTGGATAGGGGGACAAGTGGAGAGGGGGGACAACTGGAGAGGAGGGACAAGTGGATAGGGGGACAAGTGGAGAGGGGGGACAACTGGAGAGGAGGGACAAGTGGAGAGGGGGACAACTGGAGAGGGGGACAACTGGAGAGGAGGGGACAACTGGAGAGGGGGACAACTGGAGAGGAGGGGACAACTGGAGAGGGGGACAAGTGGAGAGGAGGGGACAAGTGGATAGGGGGACAAGTGGAGAGGGGGGACAACTGGAGAGGAGGGACAAGTGGAGAGGGGGGCAACTGGAGAGGAGGGGACAACTGGAGAGGGGGACAAGTGGAGAGGAGGGGACAAGTGGATAGGGGGACAAGTGGAGAGGGGGACAACTGGAGAGGAGGGACAAGTGGAGAGGGGGGACAACTGGAGAGGAGGGACAAGTAGAGAGGGGGGACAACTGGAGAGGGGGACAAGTGGAGAGGAGGGGACATGTGGATAGGGGGACAAGTGGAGAGGGGGGGACAAGTGGAGAGGGGGACAAGTGGAGAGGAGGGGACAAGTGGATAGGGGGACAAGTGGAGAGGGGGGACAACTGGAGAGGAGGGACAAGTGGATAGGGGAGACAAGTGGAGAGGGGGGACAACTGGAGAGGAGGGACAAGTGGAGAGGGGGGACAACTGGAGAGGGGGACAACTGGAGACGAGGGGACAACTGGAGAGGGGGGACAACTGGAGAGGAGGGGACAACTGGAGAGGGGGACAAGTGGAGAGGAGGGGACAAGTGGATAGGGGGACAAGTGGAGAGGGGGACAACTGAAGAGGAGGGACACGTGGAGAGGGGGGAAAACTGGAGAGGAGGGACAAGTAGAGAGGGGGGACAACTGGAGAGGAGGGGACAACTGGAGAGGGGGGGACAACTGGAGAGGAGGGGACAACTGGAGAGGGGGGACAAGTGGAGAGGAGGGGACAATTGGATAGGGGGGACAAGTGGAGAGGGAGGGACAACTTCTGGGGTTTTGTTAGACACTAGATAACAATAAATGACTGTTAACCTGATGTCATGATGCTCTGGATATATGACCCCTAAACATAAACTAAAAAGGTTTGTTGTAGCTCTCTCTCTCTCTCTCTCTCTCTCTCTCTCTCTCTCTCTCTCTCTCTCTCTGCAGTAGACAGTTCAGTCTCTCTCCCTCCCTCCCTCCCTCACTTCCCTCTTCCACATCTCTCTTCCCTCCTTCACCCCCTCATCTTCAGACACTGGCTCTGCCCTTGCCACTGTCTCCTCTCCTCTCCTCAGCCATGCGGTGGGAATCGATGACAAAATCACCAACACTATAACAACATTATATCAACGCTGTTGCTGCAAAGCCAGACCGATCGTTACCATGGAGATGAGACGTTGCCACATCAGTTAAGGGCAGAAAAGCCCTCTGATTGGACGAGAGAGTAGCATTGATTAATCTATTACAGAGAGAGAGTGAGATATCATTAGCGTTTATCAGAGAGGTTTAAATGCCTGTCAGGGAAACGTTGGAATGAAGGGAGGGGGCACTGCGTGTGTGTCTGTGTGTGTGTGTGTGTCTGTGTGTGTTTCAACAGCAAGAGGAGTTGACTCAGGCTGTTGAGACAGGATGTGGCTATCCCTTCCGTTAGCAGAGGTCACAGGTCAGTGTCAGAGTGAAAAGTTAGGGTTCCTGTGCAGAGGGGGAAGGGAAACCGGCAAATGTAAAGGAGTTTCTAAAGGTGAGCTAAGTCATGAAAGAGGAGGAAGAGAGGGACATTAGAAAGGGAAAGGAGGATACCTAGTCAGTTGTACAACTGAATGCATCAACTGAAATGCGTCTTCCGCATTTAACCCACCCCCTCTGAATCAGAGAGGTGCGGGGGGCTGTCTTAATCAACATCGACGTCTTCGGCGCCCGGGGAACAGTGGGTTAACTGCCTCAGGGGCAGAACGACAGATTTTTACGTTGTCAGCTCAGGGATTCGATCCAGCAAACTTTCGGTTACTGATAATGCTCTTACCCGCCAGGCTAACTGCCTCCCATTACTAAACTAACCGGGGTAGACTGGAGAGAGAGGAGGAATACAGGAGAGAGAGATGGTGAGAGTAGAGAAGAGGAGTGGAGGCAGCCCAGTCTGGCTACCTCACTCTCAGACAGTCAGAAACATTATGTTAGCTCAGTGCCCAGCCATTAGCAGATGAGAGGCCAAAATCCAATCTGGTAAAAATCAGCAGCAACTCAAATGCAGGACATCCACTGAGCCAGAGCCAGCCACAATCCCACCGCTTGACCCAAATATCCTGCTTTAGTTTGGGCGTACTGTAGTATGTGTGAGTGTATTTATGGCGTGTGTGTGCATCTTGTGTCTTCATGTGAGTGTTTGTTTGAGTGCTGCCTACTTGTGTACTATATCTATGGGTGTGTGTCCTGCCAAAGTGTATGTGTGTGTTTCTGTCCTGTCTGAATGTGTTGTGTGTGTCCTGCCTTGGTGTCTGTTCTGTCTGTGTGTCTGTTCTGTCTGTGTGTGTGTTCTGCCTGGGTATGTGTCCTGTCTGGGTGTGTATCCTGCCTGTCTGGGTGTGTGTCCTGCCTGGGTGTGTGTCCTGTCTGGGTGTGTGTCCTGCCTGGGTGTGTGTCCTGCCTGGGTGTGTGTCCTGCCTGGGTGTGTGTTCTGTCTAGGTGTTTGTCTAGTCTAGGTGTGAGTTCTGCCTGGGTGTGTATCCTGTCTGGGTGTTTGTCCTGTCTGGGTGTGTGTTTTGCCTGGGTGTGTGTTTTGCCTGGATGTGTGTTCTGCCTGGGCGTGTCCTGCCTGGGTGTGTGTCCTGCCTGGGTGTGTGTCCTGCCTGGGTGTGTGTCCTGTCTGAGTATGTGTCATGTCTGGGTATGTGTCATGTCTGGGTGTGTGTCTTGTCTGGGTGTGTCCTGTCTGATGTGTGTGTCCTGTCTGGGTGTGTGTCCTGTCTGGGTGTGTGTCCTGTCTAGGTGTGTCCCGTCTGATGTGTGTGTCCTGTCTGGGTGTGTCCTGTATGATGTGTGTGTCCTATCTGGGTGTGTGTCCTGTCTGGGTGTGTGTCCTATCTGGGTGTGTCCCGTCTGATGTGTGTGTCCTGTCTCCACAGACAGAGAGGGTTTAGAATCAACTAGGTTCTAAAGTGGCCATGTTGTTAGGCTAAAGGAAAGCAAAGACGTGAATAGAGAAACAGGAACTAAAATAGGGCTTTCTTCTCTCTCTGTAGTGCAGAGGGAAGGGGAAGGGAGGGGTGTGTGTCCAGTCTGGGTGTGTGTCCTGGGTGTGTGTCCTGTCTGGGTAGGTGTCCTGTCTGAGTATGTGTCATGTCTGGGTATGTATCATATCTGGGTGTGTGTTTTGCCTGCGTGTATGTCCTGTCTTTCTCTGTGTGTGTGTGTGTTCACTTTTAGGATTAGCAGTTTCATGTTGACTCTGAGCAACATCATCCCAGACCGCTATTCCCCAGAGTCTCATCCATTTACCCCCAACCACCCCCAGCCCAAACACCAGCCCCATGTCCCAACCTCATCCACTTAACACCAGCCGAAACACCAGCCCCGTGTCCCAACCTGATCCACTTACCCCCATTCCAAACACCAGCCCCATGTCCCAACCTCATCCACTTACCCCCAGCCCAAACACCAGCCCCATGTCCCAACCTCATCCACTTAACACCAGCCCCGTGTCCCAACCTGATCCACTTACCCCCATTCCAAACACCAGCCACATGTCCCAACCTCATCCACTTACCCCCAGCCGAAACACCAGCCCCATGTCCCAACCTCATCCACTTACCCCCAGCCGAAACACCAGCCCCATGTCCCAACCTGATCCACTTACCCCCATTCCAAACACCAGCCCCATGTCCCAACCTCATCCACTTACCCCCAGCCGAAACACCAGCCCCATGTCCCAACCTGATCCACTTACCCCCATTCCAAACACCAGCCCCATGTCCCAACCTGATCCACTTACCCCCATTCCAAACACCAGCCCCATGTCCCAACCTGATCCACTTACCCCCATTCCAAACACCAGCCCCATGTCCCAACCTCATCCACTTACCCCCAGCCGAAACACCAGCCCCATGTCCCAACCTGATCCACTTACCCCCATTCCAAACACCAGCCCCATGTCCCAAACTCATCCACTTACCCCCAGCCGAAACACCAGCCCCATGTCCCAACCTCATCCACTTACCCCCATTCCAAACACCAGCCCCATGTCCCAACCTCATCCACTTAACACCAGCCGAAACACCAGCCCCATGTCCCAACCTGATCCACTTACCCCCAGCCGAAACACCAGCCCCATGTCCCAACCTCATCCACTTACCCCCATTCCAAACACCAGCCCCATGTCCCAACCTGATCCACTTACCCCCAGCCGAAACACCAGCCCCATGTCCCAACCTGATCCACTTACCCCCAGCCGAAACACCAGCCCCATGTCCCAACCTCATCCACTTACCCCCATTCCAAACACCAGCCCCATGTCCCAACCTCATCCACTTACCCCCAGCCGAAAAACCAGCCCCATGTCCCAACCTCATCCACTTACCCCCAGCCGAAACACCAGCCCCATGTCCCAACCTGATCCACTTACCCCCATTCCAAACACCAGCCCCATGTCCCAACCTCATCCACTTACCCCCAGCCGAAACACCAGCCCCATGCCTCAACCTGATCCACTTACCCCCATTCCAAACACCAGCCCCATGTCCCAACCTGATCCACTTACCCCCATTCCAAACACCAGCCCCATGTCCCAACCTGATCCACTTACCCCCATTCCAAACACCAGCCCCATGTCCCAACCTCATCCACTTACCCCCAGCCCAAACACCAGCCCCATGTCCCAACCTCATCCACTTAACACCATTCCAAACACCAGCCCCATGTCCCAACCTCATCCACTTACCCCCAGCCGAAACACCAGCCCCATGTCCCAACCTCATCCACTTACCCCCATTCCAAACACCAGCCCCATGTCCCAACCTCATCCACTTAACACCAGCCGAAACACCAGCCCCATGTCCCAACCTGATCCACTTACCCCCAGCCGAAACACCAGCCCCATGTCCCAACCTCATCCACTTACCCCCATTCCAAACACCAGCCCCATGTCCCAACCTGATCCACTTACCCCCAGCCGAAACACCAGCCCCATGTCCCAACCTGATCCACTTACCCCCATTCCAAACACCAGCCCCATGTCCCAACCTGACCCACTTACCCACAGCCCAAACACCAGCCCCATGTCCCAACCTGATCCACTTACCCCCATTCCAAACACCAGCCCCATGTCCCAACCTCGTCCACTTACCCCCATTCCAAACACGAGCCCCATGTCCCAACCTCATCCACTTACCATCAGCCCAAACACCAGCCCCATGTCCCAACCTCATCCACTTACCCCCAGACCAAACACCAGCCCGATGTCCCAACCTGATCCACTTACCCCCATTCCAAACACCAGCCCCATGTCCCAACCTCATCCACTTACCCCCAGCCCAAACACCAGCCCCATGTCCCAACCTCATCCACTTACCCCCAGCCCCATGTCTCAACCTCATCCACTTACCCCCATTCCAAACACCAGCTCCATGTCCCAACCTGATCCACTTACCCCCATTCAAAACACCAGCCCCATGTCTCACCCTCATCCACTTACCCCCAGCCCAAACACCAGCCCCATGTCCCAACCTGATCCACTTACCCCAATTCCAAACACCAGCCCCATGTCCCAACCTGATCCACTTACCCTCATTCCAAACACCAGCCCCATGTCCCAACCTGATCCACTTACCCCCATTCCAAACACCAGCCCCATGTCCCAACCTGATCCACTTACCCCCATTCCAAACACCAGCCCCATGTCCCAACCTGATCCACTTACCCCCATTCCAAACACCGGCCCCATTTTCCAACCTCAAACCATGGAACAGTGATGTCACTCAGCTAGATTACACCATCATAATTACAGATTTACTGCTGGGCAAAAGAACTGGGCCAATGTCAATGATGACCCACTTACACACATGGCCCAGACCGTGCTTAATGTGTTTCTACTAAACAATACCGCCACCAACTGTTGACAGAAAAGCATTATAAACTGAGCATTTACCTTTCCCAACAATATGACTGTTGAGAGAAAATGATAGTAAAAGGAATAAACCATCTCCATCTGATAACACACAGAGACGTACGTACACACGCACATCCGCCCACTCTAGCTTTGGAACATCAAGTTCAAAACATTAAAACAATAAATGTCAAGAGTTAGAAAAATATCAAAACTGAACAGTTAGATTTACTGGCAGAAATCTACAAATAGCGTGAAGAAGGGAGAACAAGGGAGGAAGGAGAGAGAGAGATGAGAGAGAGACAGAGAGAACGACAACACACAGAGATAGTGTAGCTATGCGTTTGTGAGACTAATTCTCTGCCAGCGAATGCATTATACACAACAGACAGAGGCATGCTTTGCTGTTGATACACTAGTGTACTATGAAGGGTTAAACGGTTTACATTTCTCTCCTTGGAGGTAGAGTGCTGGGTGTTGTTGACCTGTCATTCCATCAAATCACTGATTCTCTCTCATTGGTATTTTTCTTTCTCATTCTCTGATTCTCCTTATTTGTTATCCCTCACTTTCTCCATGTTTTCCTCTCATCCTCCCTTTCTCATTATAGTATGGGGCATGGTAACAAATTGATTTGACAGAGGCCTTGTACTGTGGGTCTTTCAGTAATGCCCTATGGCTGAGAACGCATGCTGCACACATTCAGTTCATCACTGTTCCTCATCACTGTTCCTCATCACTGTTCCTCATCACTGTCGGCTCAGGGAGAATTACTGACAGCTACCGAGATGAGGTTGAGTCAGAGGGAGGGCTCTGAGCACTGATATCTACAGGTACAAAAGTTCACCGTCACTCAACAGCCTTTGATCTACTGAAACACCTGGTGGCTCCCCCGCGGTGCAACAGAGTTCAAGTTCAAAAGCTTTATCGTCCATTTGGGGTAAAACAGGGAAATGGTATTCATCTTTAGTTTTACACGCTTGGTCACAAACACATTGGGAATATGACATTGGAATATGAAAGAGACCAGAGTTAAAGTTAGGCCACATTCACAACCCAGAGAGAGGGTTTGGAATCAACTAGGTTCTGAAGTGGCCATGTTGTTAGGCTAAAGGAGAACAAAGACGTGAAGAGAAACAGGAAGTAAATAGTTCAACCAGGGCTTTCTTCTCTCTCTGTAGGGAAGGGGGAGGGGCCAGGGGAAGGGAGGGGGATAAGCCCTGTATCCACAGGGGGTTGGAGGATGGCATCCCTGACACCTTGAGAGTGGGAGTCTGTTTGGATTACATCACATGCATCTTTCAGAGCCATTACTGCACAAGGGGGCTGCGCCTCACATCACAGCACAGCACAGGCACTGGATTAAAGAAAGAAAAGGAGAGATAGAGGGAAAGAAATGGAGAGACAGAGAGAGGAGAAGGAAAGAAACTGAGGAAAGAGGAGGAGGAGGTAGAGGAGGAGGAGAGAGAAGTAGAGCGCAGAGGTGCAGATCCATTTATTATGGAAAGAGCATTAGGCGGATGTGTGAAATATTCAGAGAGGGACCATCTCGCTGTGACGCAACGTTGCAGCGTTGGGAGAACACACACAGGCAGATGTCTGGTTTCCCCTCTTGTCCAACCTCCTTTACTTCTTTCCCTTCTTTCTTTTATTCTCCCTCTCAGAGAACCCTCTCACCTCGTTACCTCATAATCAAACTCTACCTCCTGCCTCCATCCTTCTTTTCTCCCCTTTTCTCCTCATCCCTCTCTCAAATGACCCTCTCATCTCGTTACCTCATAATCAAACTCTACCTCCTGCCTCCATCCTTCTTTTCTCCCCTTTTCTCCTCATCCCTCTCTCAAAGGACCCTCTCATCCCCTGTTACCTCATAATCAAACTCTACCTCCTGCCTCCATCCTTCTTTTCTCCCCTTTTCTCCCCATCCCTCTCTCAGAGAACCCTCTCACCTCGTTACCTCATAATCAAACTCTACCTCCTGCCTCCATCCTTCTTTTCTCCCCTTTTCTCCCCATCCCTCTCTCAAAGGACCCTCTCATCCCCTGTTACCTCATAATCAAACTCTACCTCCTGCCTCCATCCTTCTTTTCTCCCCTTTTCTCCCCATCCCTCTCTCAGAGAACCCTCTCACCTCGTTACCTCATAATCAAACTCTACCTCCTGCCTCCATCCTTCTTTTCTCCCCTTTTCTCCCCATCCCTCTCTCAAAGGACCCTCTCATCCCCTGTTACCTCATAATCAAACTCTACCTCCTGCCTCCATCCTTCTTTTCTCCCCTTTTCTCCCCATCCCTCTCTCAAAGGACCCTCTCATCCCCTGTTACCTCATAATCAAACTCTACCTCCTGCCTCCATCCTTCTTTTCTCCCCTTTTCTCCTCATCCCTCTCTCAAAGGACCCTCTCACCTCGTTACCTCATAATCAAACTCTACCTCCTGCCTCCATCCTTCTTTTCTCCCCTTTTCTCCTCATCCCTCTCTCAAAGGACCCTCTCATCCCCTGTTACCTCATAATCAAACTCTACCTCCTGCCTCCATCCTTCTTTTCTCCCCTTTTCTCCTCATCCCTCTCTCAAAGGACCCTCTCACCTCGTTACCTCATAATCAAACTCTACCTCCTGCCTCCATCCTTCTTTTCTCCCCTTCTCCTCATCCCTCTCTCAAAGGACCCTCTCACCTCCTCATAATCAAACTCTACCTCCTGCCTCCATCCTTCTTTTCTCCCCTTTTCTCCTCATCCCTCTCTCAAATGACCCTCTCATCCCCTGTTACCTCATAATCAAACTCTACCTCCTGCCTCCATCCTTCTTTTCTCCTCATCCCTCTCTCAAAGGACCCCCCTCCTCATCCCTACCTCCTTATCCTCATAATCAAACTCTACCTCCTGCCTCCATCCTTCTTTTCTCCCCTTTTCTCCTCATCCCTCTCTCAAAGGACCCTCTCACCTCGTTACCTCATAATCAAACTCTACCTCCATCCTTCTTTTCTCCCCTTTTCTCCTCATCCCTCTCTCAAATGACCCTCTCATCCCCTGTTACCCCATAATCAAACGTTACCTTTATCCTTCATTTTTCCCAATATCTGACTTTCCACTCCCCCTCCCACAAGAACCTCCTCCAAGAATACCCTGGGGCAGGCAGAGGGTAGGGTTAACCGGGAGGTGCCATGCCACTGAGGAGTCTGGGGGTTCACTTAATGGATAACTTCATTTAGGACTGATTAACCATATGTATCCCTGGGCCATAGGCCATTAATAGGAGCCCTCCCAGAGAGAGAGAGAGAGAGAGAGAGAGAGAGAGAGAGAGAGAGAGAGAGAGAGAGAGAGAGAGAGATGGGAACTAGAGGTCGGGATAGAACAAACAGTAGAGGTAAGACTTAACAGCTGAATGTTCAGTATAATGTGTTTGTACGCTATTTAAAATTCAGATTTCAAAATCGTGTCCTGAATGCAGTTGTATTACCCCTTTAGATATGGGACTCCCTGGCCATGAATTGGGAGTCCCAGCGTCGTCCGGGTTTGGCCGGTGTAGGCCGTCATTGTAAATAAGAAATTGTTCTTAACTGACTCGCCTAGTTAAATAAAGGTTAAATAAAAAAATACAAATAATAATATACGGTCTGCTAAAGTCTATGTATACAGTACCTCCCTCCCTGGCCTAACAACCTTGGTCTGGCTGATTACACACACACACACACACACACACACACACACACACACACACACACACACACACACACACACACACACACACACACACACACACACACACACACACACACACACACACCGCTTTGAGCTGGGCCCCTCGGATGATGAATCATGCTGATGGTGGATTGTTATTGTTGGGGTGGTAAAAGAGTTGCCTGCGGTGGCTACTCTCAGTATTCTGCTTGCCAGTACGTGTATGAGAGGGGGAGAGAAAGTGTGTGTGTGTGTGTGTGTGTGTGTGTGTGTGTGTGTGCGTGCGTGCGTGTGTGTGGCCGTGTGATAAAGGAACAGGCTCTCTTTGTAAATAACTTACCTGCCTAATGCATCCACTAGAACTGTGTACTATGCACAGACACATTCCATACACACACTATCCATACACACACTGTACTATCCACACACACATGAACTGAAACACACGCTAAAACTCTCCCCACCATCCCACACACTAATCTTAAACTCATTCAATTCATTAGCCTGAGTTAAAGGTAGACTTAGTGAAAGTAAACAACATAGTGGGACAATTTCAGCAACAACTGAGAGTGTTGAAGAGCGAGGCTCAACTTCTCTGCTGTTTTGGTCCCGTGGCTACCATGCTGTAACAGTGTGAAGCGAACCCATGCACATGCACACACCTGCCCGCCCGTCCAGCATCACTACTCTGGACGGCTCTGACTTAGAATATGTGGACAACTACAAAAACCTAGGTGTCTGGTTAGACTGTAAACTCTCCTTCCAGACTCACATTAAGCATCTCCAATCCAAAATTAAATCTAGAATCGGCTTCCTATTTCACAACAAAGCATCCTTCACTCATGCTGCCAAACATACCCTCGTAAAACTGATTATCCTACCGATCCTTGACTTTGGCGATGTCATTTACAAAATAGCCTCCAACACTCTACTCAACAAATTAGATGCGGTCTATCACAGTGCCATCCGTTTTGTCACCAAAGCCCAATATCCTACCCACCACTGCGACCTGTATGCTCTCGTTGGCTAGCCCTCGCTTCATATTCGTTGCCAAACCCACTGGCTCCAGGTCATCTATAAGTCTTTGCTTGGTAAAGCCCTGCCTTATCTCAGCTCACTGGTCACCATAGCAGCACCCACCCGTAGCACACTCTCCAGCAGGTATATCTCACTGGTCACCCCCAAAGCCAATTCCTCCTTTGGCTGCCTTTCCTTCCAGTTCTCTGCTGCCAATGACTTGAACGAACTGCAAAAATCACTGAAGCTGGAGACTCATATCTCCCTCACTAACTTTAAGCACCAGCTGTCAGAGCAGCTCACAGATGACTGCACCTGTACACAGCCCATCTGTAAATAGCCCATCCAACTACCTCATCCCCCATACTGTTATTTATTTTATTTATTTTGCTCCTTTGCACCCCAGTATCTCTACTTGCACACTCATCTACTGCACATCTATCACTCCAGTGTTTAATTGCTATATTGTAATTATTTCGCAACTATGGCCTATTTGTTGCCTTACCTCCCTTATCCTACCTCATTTGCAAACACTGTATATAGACTTTTTCTATTGTATTATTGACTGTGTGTTTGTTGATTCCATGTGCAATTCTGTGTTGTTGTTTGTGTCGCACTGCTTTGCTTTATCTTGGCCAGGTCGCAAATGTAAATGAGAACTTGTTCTCAACTGGCCAACCTGGTTAAATAAAGGTGAAATAAAAGAATACAAAAATGCGCAGATACTGTGTGTGATGTGTGAGAGCGAAGTGTTGCATCTCGCTCATCTCAATATCTCCGGTGTTGCTCTTGGCATCGTCATTCCGCTGAGTCTACCTTTAAACTACACTCTGAAGGCAGGACAGAAATACTATTTTTAGTGGTTTATCAATCTCTCCGGCCTGGGATTGATTAGGTGTCCTGACACAATGCAGCAAGCTCCAGTAAAGTCTGTAGCACCTTGAGCAGTACTGTGTTACACTGGCTGACATGTGAAACCACCTGTCCTGCCCTGGCCTTCTAATCACTGGACTGCACCATATATATTACACTAACGAGCTGCTACTGAACACAGCCTGGGCCTGGACCTGAGAGAGAGGGAGAGAGGGAGAGGTTGGAGAGGGAGAGGGAATGAATGCAAAATAATGAGTGAGAAAGAGAGAGAGAGAGAAAGCAAGAGAGAGAGAGAGAGAGAAAGAGAATGCATGTGGGAAAGTGATCGTGTAAGAGGGGAGAGGAGGGCTAAGTGATAGATGATCCAATGTGACTGTAGAGGATCCAATGTGACTGTAGAGGATCCAATGTGACTGTAGATGATCCAATGTGACTGTAGATGATACAATGTGACTGTAGATGATACAATGTGACTGTAGATGATACAATGTGACTGTAGATGATCCAATGTGACTGTAGATGATACAATGTGACTGTAGATGATACAATGTGACTGTAGAGGATCCAATGTGACGGTAGATGATCCAATGTGACGGTAGATGATCCAATGTGACTGTAGATGATACAATGTGACTGTAGATGATACAATGTGACTGTAGAGGATCCAATGTGACTGTAGATGATACAATGTGACTGTAGATGATACAATGTGACTGTAGATGATCCAATGTGACTGTAGATGATACAATGTGACTGTAGATGATACAATGTGACTGTAGATGATACAATGTGACTGTAGATGATCCAATGTGACTGTAGATGATACAATGTGACTGTAGATGATCCAATGTGACTATAGATGATACAATGTGACTATAGATGATCCAATGTGACGGTAGATGATACAATGTGACTGTAGATGATACAATGTGACTGTAGATGATCCAATGTGACTGTAGATGATACAATGTGACTGTAGATGATCCAATGTGACTATAGATGATACAATGTGACTATAGATGATACAATGTGACTGTAGATGATACAATGTGACTATAGATGATCCAATGTGACGGTAGATGATACAATGTGACTATAGATGATACAATGTGACTGTAGATGATACAATGTGACTATAGATGATCCAATGTGACTATAGATGATACAATGTGACTATAGATGATACAATGTGACGGTAGATGATACAATGTGACTGTAGATGATCCAATGTGACTGTAGATGATCCAATGTGATGGTAGATGATACAATGTGACTATAGATGATCCAATGTGATGGTAGATGATACAATGTGACTGTAGATGATCCAATGTGACGGTAGATGATCCAATGATCCAATGTGACGGTAGATGATACAATGTGACTATAGATGATACAATGTGACTATAGATGATCCAATGTGACGGTAGATGATCCAATGTGACTGTAGATGATCCAATGTGACGGTAGATGATACAATGTGACTATAGATGATACAATGTGACTATAGATGATACAATGTGACTGTAGATGATCCAATGTGACGGTAGATGATACAATGTGACTATAGATGATCCAATGTGATGGTAGATGATACAATGTGACTATAGATGATCCAATGTGACTGTAGATGATACAATGTGACTGTAGATGATCCAATGTGACTATAGATGATACAATGTGACTGTAGATGATACAATGTGACTGTAGATGATACAATGTGACTGTAGATGATCCAATGTGACGGTAGATGATACAATGTGACTATAGATGATACAATGTGACTGTAGATGATCCAATGTGACTGTAGATGATACAATGTGACTGTAGATGATCCAATGTGACTATAGATGATACAATGTGACGGTAGATGATACAATGTGACTATAGATGATCCAATGTGACGGTAGATGATACAATGTGACTATAGATGATACAATGTGACTATAGATGATACAATGTGACGGTAAATGATACAATGTGACTATAGATGATACAATGTGACTGTAGATGATCCAATGTGACGGTAGATGATACAATGTGACTATAGATGATCCAATGTGATGGTAGATGATACAATGTGACTGTAGATGATCCAATGTGACGGTAGATGATCCAATGTGACGGTAGATGATACAATGTGACTATAGATGATCCAATGTGACGGTAGATGATCCAATGTGACTGTAGATGATCCAATGTGACGGTAGATGATCCAATGTGACTGTAGATGATCCAATGTGACGGTAGATGATACAATGTGACTATAGATGATACAATGTGACTATAGATGATACAATGTGACTGTAGATGATCCAATGTGACGGTAGATGATACAATGTGACTATAGATGATCCAATGTGATGGTAGATGATACAATGTGACTATAGATGATCCAATGTGACGGTAGATGATACAATGTGACTGTAGATGATACAATGTGACTATAGATGATCCAATGTGACGGTAGATGATACAATGTGACTGTAGATGATACAATGTGACTGTAGATGATCCAATGTGACGGTAGATGATACAATGTGACTGTAGATGATCCAATGTGACTGTAGATGATCCAATGTGACTGTAGATGATACAATGTGACGGTAGATGATACAATGTGACTGTAGATGATCCAATGTGACTGTAGATGATCCAATGTGACGGTAGATGATCCAATGTGACTGTAGATGATCCAATGTGACGGTAGATGATACAATGTGACTATAGATGATCCAATGTGACTATAGATGATCCAATGTGACGGTAGATGATACAATGTGACTATAGATGATACAATGTGACTGTAGATGATCCAATGTGACTATAGATGATCCAATGTGACGGTAGATGATACAATGTGACTATAGATGATACAATGTGACTGTAGATGATCCAATGTGACGGTAGATGATACAATGTGACTATAGATGATCCAATGTGACGGTAGATGATACAATGTGACTATAGATGATCCAATGTGACTGTAGATGATCCAATGTGACTGTAGAGGATCCAATGTGACTATAGATGATACAATGTGACTGTAGATGATCCAATGTGACTGTAGAGGATCCAATGTGACTGTAGAGGATCCAATGTGACTATAGATGATACAATGTGACTGTAGATGATCCAATGTGACTGTACAGGATCCAATGTGACTATAGATGATCCAATGTGACTGTAGATGATCCAATGTGACTGTAGAGGATCCAATGTGACTATAGATGATACAACACGACTGTAGATGATCCACTGTGACTGTAGATGATACAGATGAGGAGTGAACTAAAATAGAAAAGGAGCAACACTTAAAGGAAGCACCCATCTCATCTCTTCTCATGTGACATACGACATGCATGCTATAACTGCTACCCTGTGTTTCAGATCTCACAACAGAGAATATGATTTATGTACTGTACTTCAAATTCTGCAGAACTCAACAGATGCCTACCTACCCCATTCTGCCCATATATTTCACTGATTATTGGTATAGAACACACACTCACACGCGGAGGTCAAAGTGCGTTCCTCACGCGTCCCAGCCACATGGATAAGGGGATAAATTCAATTCGATAGAGAGAAAGAAGGAGAAAAATGCCCCTGTTCCACTCCATTGATCCTTTTTTTCTTAGGGTAATGAGCCTGGTGTGGTTGTATCTGACCTTATCCATCCTACTGCCTTAATTAATAGGAAAAACACTCCCACAACCTCACAATAACGTTACAGCAACATTATAGCAACATAACAAAAGCATGTTCTTTTGCAAATTATTTTGCATTCATTCCCTCTCCCTCTCTATTACGGACTACAAAGGGAAGCACAGCCGCGCGAGCTGCCCAATGACACAAGCCTAACAGACGTGCTAAATGACTTCAATGTGCGCTTCGAGGCAAGCAACACTGAAGCATGCATGAGAGCACCAGCTGTTCTGGATGACTGTGTGATCACGCTTTCCGTAGCTGATGTGAGTAAGACCTCTAAACAGGTCAACATTCACAAGGCCGCAGGGCCAGGTGGATTACCAGTTGCTGTCTCTGCCTGGCCGATTCCCCTCTTTCCACTGGGATTCTCTGCCTCTACCCTGTTACGGGGGCTGAGTCACTGGCTTACTGGGGCTCTCTCATGCCGTCCCTGGGGGGGGGTGCGTCACCTGGGTGGGTTGATTCACTGTTGTGGTCGGCCTGTCTGGGTTGGCGCCCCCCCCTTGGGTTGTGCCGTGGCGGAGATCTTTGTGGGCTATACTCGGCCTTGTCTCAGGATGGTAAGTTGGTGGTTGAAGATATCCCTCTAGTGGTGTGGGGGCTGTGCTTTGGCAAAGTGGGTGGGGTTATATCCTTCCTGTTTGGCCCTGTCCGGGGGTGTCCTCGGATGGGGCCACAGTGTCTCCTGACCCCTCCTGTCTCAGCCTCCAGTATTTATGCTGCATTAGTTTATGTGTCGGGGGGCTAGGGTCAGTTTGTTATATCTGGAGTACTTCTCCTGTCCTATTCGGTGTCCTGTGTGAATCTAAGTGTGCGTTCTCTAATTCTCTCCTTCTGATGACTCCTTGCTGTCCCCAGTCCACCTGGCCATGCTGCTGCTCCAGTTTCAACTGTTCTGCCTTACTATTATTCAACCATGCTGGTCATTTATGAACATTTGAACATCTTGGCCACGTTCTGTTATAATCTCCACCCGGCACAGCCAGAAGAGGACTGGCCACCCCACATATGCTCTCTCTAATTCTCTCTTTCTTTCTCTCTCTCGGAGGACCTGAGCCCTAGGACCGTGCCCCAGGACTACCTGACATGATGACTCCTTGCTGTCCCCAGTCCACCTGACTGTGCTGCTGCTCCAGTTTCAACTGTTCTGCCTTATTATTATTCGACCATGCTGGTCATTTATGAACATTTGAACATCTTGGTCATGTTCTGTTATAATCTCTACCCGGCACAGCCAGAAGAGGACTGGCCACCCCACATAGCCTGGTTCCTCTCTAGGTTTCTTCCTAGGTTTTGGCCTTTCTAGGGAGTTTTTCCTAGCCACCGTGCTTTTACACCTGCATTGTTTGCTGTTTGGGGTTTTAGGCTGGGTTTCTGTACAGCACTTTGAGATATCAGCTGATGTACGAAGGGCTATATAAATAAATTTGATTTCATTTGATTTCATTTGAATTGTGTACTCCGAGCATGCGCTGACCAACTGGCAAGTGTCTTCAATGACATTTTCAACCTGTTCTGACTGAGTCATTAATACCAACATGTTTCAAGTAGACCACCATAGTCCCTATGCCCAAGAACACCAAGGTGACAAGAGACAAGAGACCTGTAGCACTCATATTTGTAGCCATGAAGTTCTTTGAAAGGCTGGTCATGGCTCACATCAACAGCATTATCCCAGAAACCCTAGACCCACTTCAATTTGCATACCGCCCCAACAGATCCACAGATGACGCAATCTCTATTGCACTCCACACTGCCCTTTCCCACCTGGACAAAAGAAACACCTAAGTGAGAATGCTATTCAAAGCTCATCCATAAGCTAAGGACCCTGGGACTAAACACCTCCCTCTGCAACTGAATCCTGGACTTCCTGACGGGCTGCCCCCAGGTGGTAAGGGTAGGTAACAACACATCCGCCACGCTGATCCTCAACACGGGGCCCCCTCAGGGGTTCGTGCTCAGGACCCTTCCTGTACTTCCGTTCACTCATGACTCCAACACCATCATTAAGTTTGTAGACGACACAACAGTGGTAGGCCTGATCACCGACAATGAGACAGCCTATAGGGAGGAGGTCAGAGACCTGGTGGTACCAGGACAACAACCTCTCCCTCAACGATGAGACAGCCTATAGGGAGGAGGTCAGAGACCTGGTGGTACCAGGACAACAACCTCTCCCTCAACGATGAGACAGCCTATCGGGAGGAGGTCAGAGACCTGGTGGTACCAGGACAACAACCTCTCCCTCAACGATGAGACAGCCTATAGGGAGGAGGTCAGAGACCTGGCAGTGTGGTGCCAGGATAACAACCTCTCCCTCAAGATTATCAAGACAAAGTAGATGATCGTGGACTACAGGAAAAGGAGGGCCGAGCACGCCCCCAATCTCATCGACAGGGCTGTAGTGCCACAGGTTGAGAGCTTCAAGTTCCTTGGTGTCCACATCACCAACAAACCAGAATGGTCCAAACACACCAAGACAGTCGTAAAGAGGGCACGACAACACCTTTTCCCCCTCAGGAGATTGAAAAGATTTGGCATGGGTCCTCAGATCCTCAAAAGGTTTTACAGCTACAACATCGAGAGCATCCTGACTGGTTGCATCACCGCTTGGTATGACAACTGTTCGGCCTCCGACCGCAAGGCACTACAGAGGGTAGTGTGAATGGCCCAGTACATCACTGGGCCCAAGCTTCCTGCAATCCTGGATCTCTATACTAGGCGATGTCAGAGGAAGGCCCTAAAAACTGCCAAAGACTCCATCCACCCCAGTCATAGACTGTTGTCTCTGCTAATGCACGGCATGCGGTACCGGAGCGCCAAGTCTAGGTCCAAAAGGCTTTTTAACAGCTTCTAACCCCAAGCCATAAGACTCCTGAATAGCTAATCAAATGGCTACCCGGACTATTTGCATTGACCCACCCACACATTTTTAAGCTGCTGCTACTCTCTGTTCATTATCTATGCATAGTCACTTTACCTCTACCTACATGTACACTACCGTTCAAAAGCTTGGGGTCACTTAGAAATGCCCTTGTTTTTGAAAAAAACAAACATCAAATTGAGACTGATAATGGGCCTCTGTACGCCTATGTAGATATTCCATAAAACATTCCAGCTACAATGTTCATTTACAACATTAACAATGTCTACACTGTATTTCTGATCATTTTTATGTTATTTTAATGGGAAAAAAAGTGTTTTTCTTTCAAAAACAAGGACATTTGTAAGTGACCCCAAACTTTTGAACGGTAGTGTATTACCTCAATTACTTCGACTAACCTTTGACCCCGCACATTGACTCTGTACCGGTACCCGTACCCCCTGTATATATATCCTTGTTACTGTTATTGTATTGTTGGTCTTTAATTTTTAGTTATTTTTCTATTTTCTTCTTTATTTATTTATTTTGTATTCTTTTTTTTTTTTACTTCAGTTTATTTAGTAATATTTTCTTAACACTTATTTTTATTAAAACTGTATTGTTGGTTAAGAGCTTGTAAGTAATCATTTCCCTGTTGTATTCAGTGCAGGTGTCGAATAAAAAGTTATTTGATTTGATGTTCTCACAACCTGGGACATTAAGGCAACGCTATGTCAACATAACACCATATAATCCATAGGAAACATCCTCACGATCTGAAACTATCAGCAGGTGCTTAATCTGTGAAGTGAAGGTATCCCATAATCTCCCTTTCTGATGGCTGACCTTTGAGCCTGGGAGAGCAGTGATACGTAAAATGCAACCTGATTGTTTGGGCTCGTCAGGCCCAATCAGCACTGAGGAAATGAATGCAGGATGGAAAGGGGAAGAAAGAGGAAGTCAGGGAGATGGAGAGGAAATGAAATGGTCGAAGGGTGACCTTTGACCTATGGGAATGACAGGCAGTCGCTGTTCTGTTTCCCCATGGTGACCCCAGATAAAATAATATTTTATTGGCCGACTCAGTGGACAGCCGCTTAATGATTGTTTCTCTTTTGGGGAAGTGAAGAAAATGCCAAACCAATTAAAGACACAAAAGACAGAAAAAGAAAGAAAGAGAGAGGGAGGGAGAGAAGAGAGTGAGAGGGGGACGAGAAGAAAGAGAGAGGGAGGGAGAGAAGAGAGTGAGAGGGGGACGAGAAGAAAGAGAGAGGGAGGGAGAGAAGAGAGTGAGAGGGGGACGAGAAGAAAGAGAGAGGGAGGGAGAGAAGAGAGTGAGAGGGGGACGAGAAGAAAGAGAGCGGGAGGGAGAGAAGAGAGTGAGAGGGGGACGAGAAGAAAGAGAGAGGGAGGGAGAGAAGAGAGTGAGAGGGGGACGAGAAGAAAGAGAGAGGGAGGGAGAGAGAGAAGAGAAAGAGAGGGGGAGAGGGAGAGATAGGGGGGAGAGGGGGGGGGGAGAGAGAGAAGCCAGGTCATTTTTTTCTACTAAGTTGAAACAGATATAGCTTACAACAGCATATACAGTTCATTCTCTTCTCTATACACGGCCTTACCATGTATCTGCATGACTTTACACCACACATATTGTTCAAAACACACACTTTCCCTTTGCTTCTGTGCAACGAGTAAGTTATCATAACTAAAACCCCAAGCATTCTTCTGAAAAAAAAGGACTGTGCACCCTCTGTTTAGTTCGCATACATTGTCCCAATCAAGGCAATCACACTTCTCATCTGCATGAAAATAACGTCAGAGTAAATTGCGATGAGTGAATGAGCAAATAACACAAAGCGGTGTTTACACTGGAGCGTAATGATTTAAATGACCTGTGTCTCTCTCACCAGTCCGTCCTTCAATCACGGAGAATAGAAGGAAATGATGAGTAATAAAGAGGAGGTTAACTCATTTATATGAGAGATATGTTTATCCTCTCTCACCTCCTCATTACAACACACACACACACACACACACACACACACACACACACACACACACACACACACACACACACACACACACACACACACACACACACACACACACACACACACACACACACACACACACACACACACATTCTGTCTGGCATTAGCAGAGGAAGGCATTGTGATACCTTGACTTCCTGTGGTTTGTGGTGGTACTGTTAAATAGACAGTCTCTTCTCCAGACATGCCCTCAGACATGCCCTCACTGCAAACGGTCCTATTTAAATATTTAAATGTTCCCTATTCATGAACCCTTGGTCTCAGGCGCCACTCAGGGGCCACTATCAGCTCCATTGATTAATCAACCTGGCTGTCTTCAGTATTTACACTCCCTCCATCTCTTCTCTCAATTCAATTCAATTCAAGGGCTTTATTGGCATGGGAAACATGTGTTAACATTGCCAAAGCAAGTGAGGTAGACAACATACAAAGTGAATATATAAAGTGAAAAACAACCAAAATTAACAGTAAACATTACACATACAGAAGTTTCAAAACAGTAAAGACATTACAAATGTCATATTATATATATATATACAATGTACAAATAGTTAAAGGACACAAGATAAAATAAATAAGCATAAATATGGGTTGTATTTACAATGGTGTTTGTTCTTCACTGGTTGCCCTTTTCTCGTGGCAACAGGTCACAAATCTTGCTGCTGTGATGGCACACTGTGGAATTTCACCCAAAAGATATGGGAGTTTTTCAAAATTGGATTTGTTTTCGAATTCTTTGTGGATCTGTGTAATCTGGGGGAAATATGTCTCTCTAATATGGTCATACATTGGGCAGGAGGTTAGGAGGTCTCTCTCTTTGTCTCATCTCCTTTTCTCTCCACCTCTCCTACCCTCACTTTATCTCCACTTTTCATGCCCTCCCTTTCTCTTCACACCTCGTCTATCTCTCTCTCCAACTCTCTTCTCGCTGTCCCCTAGGGAGATCTCTGCTGTGCTCCCTTCATTAGTTAGCTTTAGCTCACACTAGTGGTTAGCATTAAACATCATTAGAGGAGAATTGTACTCGTTAGCCTGCTGCTAGCCCAGGATTCCCCTGCCTTTCTGGATGCTATGTTAAAGCCAGCCCAATGGTAATGCAAGCCTCCATTGAACTCTGACCTCTAAGGAAAGAAGAGGTAATGATCAGGAACTAGCGGTTGCGGTTACATCTCTCTCTCCCTCCCTCTCTCTCTCCCTCTCTCTCTCCCTCTCTCTCTCTCCCTCTCTCTCTCTCTCTCTCTCTCTCTCTCTCTCTCTCTCTCTCCCTCTCTCTCTCTCTCTCTCTTTCTCTCTCTCTCTCTCTCTGTCTAGGAGAATACAATATAAATGCTTGTCCACTAGTTTTACTTTCTTATGAAACTTTATATAGTGTCTGAGTGACTCCATGGGTTGGGGGATCATGGGAGGAAAAGTGATCAAACATAAAGACTAGCAAGAGGGTCACTAGTGTGGAAAGAGGTTACAGTAGATGTGTGCTGTACACTGTCAACAATCATCTGTTTTGTGATGTTTCTGCACCCTGATCTTCCCCTCCTCTCCCCTACACCCCCTCATCTCCATGATGAATTTGTTGCCAGATCTGTTTGTGTCAGAAACACCATGAAGCGGTCCATCTCGCCAACCCTCCATCTCTCCATCCTTCCATCCCCGCCTGAGTGATTTATGGCAGCAGGGTGTGGAGCCTCAAAGAGAACAGAGCAGAGAGCCTGTCTCTGTCTCCTGGCTGACAGATCTGCACCAGCCATCTGGTCATGGATGGATGGATGGATGGATGGATGGATGGATGGATGGATGGATGGAGGGAGGGAGGGAGGGAGATGAGTGGTGTCTGTCTGGGGGCTGTGACTGAGGATGGGGGGGATGAAAGTGGGGAGGAGGGACATGGCAGAGAGAAAGAGAGGGATCAGGTGTGAGACAGGAGTGTATCATGTCAACGCCAGCAGTGTCTCATCAGTAGAAGTCTCTGTCTCGGTCTCTCTCTAAGGGCGTTTTCACACATAGTTCTGAGCTAGAGTTTGATTATTTGTTACTTTGTATTTCTTTCATTTGGTCCGGTTGGTTTCACATTGCCAAATGTCAAACAAACTAAAATGCCTCAACAAAACCACATGTTCATGCAAGTCCTTTGTTAATTGGAGAAAAATACTCACAATAAATCCATCTATGATTATCATGGTTCATCACTTGTGTGTGGAGAGGAAAACATCACAATAGCTGCTCTGCGACGTGACTAGACTATATTCAGCAGCCTATATCCCCGTATCCCCTAATCTGCACAGAATGCAACGCGCTGCTACTCACAAAATGTTTCAGAGATATCAAGATATCAAGTTATGATAATACATGCATTTGATCAACCAACAACCAATAATACTGCGCAGAGAGTCTATAACTAGGGTAGCACCGCCTGGTATACCGCCTTCCTCTGACACCGCCTGGTATAGAGGTCCTGGATGGCAGGAAGCTTGGCCCCAGTGATGTACTGGGCCGTACACACTAGCCTCTGTAGTGCCTTGCGGTTAGAGGCCGAGCAGTTGACCTACCAGGCAGTGATGCAACCCATGAGAATGCTCTCGATGGTGCAGCTGTAAAACCTTTTGAGGATCTGAGGTCCCATAGCAAATATTTTCAGTCTCCTGAAGGGGAATAGGTTTTGTCGTGCCCTCTTCACGACTGTCTTGATGTGCTTGGACCATGTTAGTTTGTTGGTGATGTGGATGCCAAGGAACTTGAAGCTCTCAACCTGCTCCACTACAGCCCCATCAATGAGAATGGGGGCGTGCTCGGTCCTCCTTTTCCTGTAGTCCACAATCATCTCCTTGATCACGTTGATTGTGAGATTGTTGTTCTTGCACAACACGGTCAGGTCTCTGCCTCCTCCCTATAGGCTGTCTCATCGCTGTTGGTGATCAGGCCTACCACTATTGTGGCACCAGCAAACTGAGCACGCACCCCTGAGGGGCCCCCGTGTTGAGGATCAGCGTGGCGGATGTGTTGTTACCTACCCTTTCCACCTGGGGGCGGCCCGTCAGGAAGTCCAGGATCCAGTTGCAGAGGGAGGTGTTTAGTCCCAGGGTCCTTAGCTTAGTGATGAGCTTTGAGGGCACTATGGTGTTGAATGCTGAGCTGTAGTCAATGAATAGCATTCTCACATAGGTGTTCCTTTCGTCCAGGTGGGAAAGGGCAGTGTGGAGTGCAATAGAGATTACATCATCTGTGGATCTGTTGGTCCGGTATGCAAATTGGAGTGGGTTTTTAGTGCTCAACAGTTTCCTGTGTGTATCAAGAATGGTCCACCAGCCAAAGGACATCCAGCCAACTTGACACAACTGTGGGAAGCATTGGGGTCGTCAACATGGGCCAGCATCCCTGTGGTCGCTTCGATACCTTGTAGAGGGGGAGGGGGGGGGGGGGGGGTGCAACTCAATATTGGGAAGATGTTCCTAATGTTTGGTATACTAACTTGGCGCTGGGTCACCAAGAGCCCCCAGAACAGCTTCAATGCACCTTGGCATAGATTCTACAAGTGTCTGGAAGTCGATTGGAAGGATGAAACACCATTCTTCCACGAGAAATTCCATAATTTGGCTGTTTTAGGCGCCGCTCCAGAATCTACCATCGTGTTCAACTGGGTTGAGATTTGGTGACTGACACACACACAAACACACACACAAACAGGGCCCAATAAAATCTGTTATATTTTTTTCCCAAAATCAGTTTCCTAAATTTAGTTTTCCAGGTTTCCGTTCTTAAAAATTACACTTAAAAAAATAATAGAAAAACAACTAAATGGGATGTTTTAAATCCACAACAATGCTTCCCCTATATCAGGAGACCACTTTTGAGGTCTGGGATTTCTGCCTTCGTGGCCACTGGATTGATGCACATAGTCATGATATCGTTCTTCTAGGTAGGTATAGGCTAAATTGAAGTTAATATTTAATTGAGAAGTTTTTGGGGAAATACTTTTCATCTGTAACAGAAAACGGTTATCATTAGCATCATTGTTAATGGCTACACAAGTTTTAGACATACGTAATGCCTGCAAATTAATGCAAATTAATGCATGTTCAAATAACTTCAATACATTTAGCTGATTTCCTACTAAGTTCAATAAAAAAATTATATTGTTGAATTTGTTTTTTTGGTCTGGATTCTGTGATCGCACGTTCTCTGCAATGCAGATTTTATAGGGCTCTTCACACACCCTTTAAACCCCCTATGCTCCTTTGTGACCCCTCCTTCAAAGTCACTGAGATCTCTTCTTCTAGACATGGTAGCCAGAATAATGGGCAACTGGGCATTTTTATACATGACCCTAAGCATGATGGGACGTTAATTGCTTAATTAACTCAGGATCCACACCTGCGTGGATGCACCTGCTTTCAATACTGTATACTTTGTATCCCTCATTTACTCAAGTGTTTGCTTTATTTGGCAGTAACCTGTTTGTATTTGAGTGTTTATGTGTGTATTCACATGTATTTCCTGGTAAAGGTAGTATACACTAGTGATCTGTGCCCCATATGACAAATTGAACCCTAGACTGGAAGTCATTACTGTACACTTTACATGCGGTAGTGTTGACATCCACAGCCTGCTTCTGTGATGAAGAAACAGGGCTCCAGCCCACTCCATCTCTGGGATCTGTTCTCCATTCACCTTCTCTTCTCCATCTTTCTGATCCCTTCTGTATATTCTCTTCCCCTCTTCTCTATCTTCTCTACGCTCTTCTCATTCTCTTCACTGTTCATTCTAATCTATTTTCTCTCTTCTTTCCAACTCTTCACTCACTTTCTTCTGTTCTCCATCTGTCAGTTAGCCAGCCTCTCTAATGATCTGGCAGTGAGAGAAGCTCAGTCTCTCAGTCTCTCTCGTGCCTTTCCTCTCCTGGTGTTTTGGTAATTAAGGTGGTATTATTGTTGGGTGGCATATGCTCCCACCCACGCATCAACACACCCGCCAGGGTCCCCTTCCCCTTCCCCTCTCTCTCTCTCTCTCTCTCTCTTTCTCTCCCTCTCTTAATCTAGATCTCTCTCCTCTCTCTCTCTCTTTCTCTTTCTCTTACTCTAGATCTCTCTCCTCTTCTCTCTCTCTTTCCATCTCTCTCCAAGCCTGAGAGCCTCTGAATAGCGATTATAAATGTCCTCCACACACGTGCACATACAGATCATACGTATGCACGCACGCGCACACACGCACACACACACACACACACACACACACACACACACACACACACACACACACACACACACACACACACACACACACACACACACACACACACACACACACACACCTACTTTAGTCTGATTAATGTATTGAAATATGCACAGCTTGTTTAGCCTGCAGATAATGTTATTACAAATCGACCGTATAAAAGCAGGACAGAGTGCCATGAATCAATGTGACAACAGCCATACTGCAGCCAGACCTCAACATGGATCCCCATGGCTCTTAGGGATGTAACGATTCACCTATACACACCGGTCCCCAATTCAAATGTTGAAGCTACAAGTGCATTGGTCCGTGGAACCCAAACCGATCTAAATGTAGCATGCATCGGTCAGAACATTTATTCAAACGTTACGAATCGCTGGTTCAATAACATCTTTTGCAAACATTCTTTCTACCTTACGAAAATACCTCTCATCTTTAGTGACAACTGACGTGTCATCTCCTTCAGTGTCAAACTGCATGTAACTGTATTGACAGTCATTGATCTGCAAGTCATTTTGCATGGCGAAAACCCCCAGAAAACATCAGTAGCCTAGTCAAACAGCGCAGTGTGCCCAGCTTCACACGCAGACCAACCCGAGGTTGGCGGCCTGTTCTTGATCTCACTATAAACGCAAGATATTGCCTGCGTGATATTAGGCTGTACAAGTTGAGTGACAACCTATGACATTTTCTATGTTATTTTTTAAAATCTATGCCCTGTTGAAAATGGTGTTTTACCGGCAAAAAGTAAGGTTCCGAAGACACTCTAATCCAGCTATACCTCTAGTTGTTATTTTAATTGTTCAGGTTCACCATCAGCAATAATTTTGGTAGTTTTGCTTTAAACAATATATACTGTATATACAGGGTAAAGTTAATAATTTGATAATGAGGACAGCAACCACTCAGCTCAGGTGCGTAGATAGTACACGCACGCACGCACGCACGCACGCACGCACGCACGCACGCACGCACGCACGCACGCACGCACACACACACACACACACACACACACACACCACACACCACACACCACACACACACACACACACACACACACACACACACACACACACACACACACACACACACACACACACACACACACACACACACACACACACACACAGAGAGAAGTCAGCTCAGACAGATCCAGCTCAGAGGCCCATCACATGAGCTCCATCAGCAGCAGGTTTTCATTTAGAATGGAACATGAATGTGTTTATACAATACATTTTTGTGCATCGAATCTTATTGCATCAAACTGAATCGTATTGATTCGTTCTCTAATCAAATCGAACCATACCGAATTGTTTCAAACTAAAATGTGTCGTTCAAGTATCATATCGGAGCCCATGTATCTAGATACAAATCAAATCGTCTTGAAAGGGAAATATGCACATCCCTAATGGCTTTGTCTTTGAAGTATTGGTGCAGCTGCTCACGTGACAATAACACTGTTATACATCAATGTTAACCCTGAGATGCCCACTGTTTGACTTTGTTGTTGTGGCGAATTACATGTCATCGCCTATTCTACACTGTCCACGATGTGATTCAGGACAGACTCTAACGATCCTGTTCTCTACTGATCTGACTGATGAGGCAGGAGAAGAAGTGAAAGTGATCGAGGAGGGAGGGGATGACAGGACACTGATGAAGGGAGACAGTAGTGGCGGGGTAAATCACCCATTCAGCCTCCATCCGTCGTTCATCAGTGGAGTGAATAACTAGGGCTCAGAAAGTCTCTCATCAGGACCACAACTCTAGTAAGAGCAGGATAGGGGACTAGAGTACTAATATACATCGCTACATACTCTCCCTAACCATACTAGAACCCCCAGGTAAGTGAGAGAGAAGGGACTAGGATATCAGTGTATATCTGTGAATCAATGAAGCATGCAGTGGAAAGAGTGGGTATAAATGATGCAGGGGGAATAAAGGAGGGTATGGGATGCTATGACTGAGGTTAAGCCTCCAGCACACCACATCTTTCTTTCCACAGGTTTCTCTCCTCACTAGACTATTTCCAGTCTCATTTGAGGGAGGGTGAGAAAACACTCACATCTCTCTGTACTGACTGCCAGGTTAACTTTAGCATTACAAAGCTCTGCCTGATTTGAAGTATCAGTCAGCTCTTCTGTTTTTCTAAAGAATGAAGTTTCTCCCCCCATTAATTTCCATTTGTCAACTCTGTTGTGTCTCTCTCTGTCTGGTGGTGTATGCTGGCGAGCCTGAGCAGGTGACAGATTGACAACTAGAGTAGAAGCAGCAATGGCAGACGGAAAACACAGTAGCGGGCAGCCTGATATCAGAACTCATAGCACCTCATTACTGGGAGACAGAAAAGTAAAAAGAAAGGAGGGGTAGGAGAGATGAGAAACCACCCAGAGACACCACTGACAAAACCAGGTGAAATCCGAGGTTCTGAGTGTGTGTGTGTGTGTGTGTGTGTGTGTGAAAGTAAATGTGTGTGCAATGAGAGGGGTAAATAGTTTGCCTGCCAGCCATCTCAACCTAATATATCTCTCGCTTTCTCACACAAAGTACACGCACACACACACGCACGCACACACACATACAAAAGAAGGTAAGATCACATGCTTGAACGCACACCCTGCATTACAGTTTGGAGTTTGGAGAGCTAAACCTGGGGAAAGGCCAGTACACAGTGAGAGATCTCCCTCCCTCTCTTCCCCCACACACCCTCCACCCACTCCCCCACTCTCACTTCCCCCCCACTCTCTCTTCCGACATTCACCCCTCCAACTCCACCACTCTCTCGTCCCCCACACTCCCCCATCTGCTCCCCCACTCTCTCTTCCCCCACTCACCCCACCCACCCACTCCCCACCCTCTCTTCTCCCACACTCACCCCATCTGCTCCCCCACACTCACCCCACCCACCCACTCCCCCACCCTCTCGTCCCCCACACTCCCCCCATCTGCTCCCCCACTCTCTCTTCCCCCACACTCACCCCACCCACCCACTCCCCCACCCTCTCTTCTCCCACACTCACCCCATCTGCTCCCCCTCTCTCTTTCCCCCACACTCACCCCACCCACCCACTCCCCCACCCTCTCTTCTCCCACACTCACCCCATCTGCTCCCCCACTCTCTCTTCCCCCACACTCACCCCACCCACCCACTCCCCCACCCTCTCTTCTTCCACACTCACCCCTCCCTCTCCCCCACTCTCTCTTCCCCCACACTGCCCCCGCAACCCCACTCTCTCTCCCCCAAACCCCTCCACCCGCTCCCCACTCTCTCTCCACCCACACACCCCCACCCGCTCCCCACTTTCTTTCCCCCACATTCCCCCATCTGCTCTCTCTCCCCCCACATCCCCCACCTGCTCTCTCTCCCCCCACACTCCCCTCCTGCTCTATCCTCCTCTCTCTTAGTGTACCATTATCTCTGTCTGTATATTCTTTTATAGCCCTGATCCATAGCCCTTCATCATTCTAAAGACCTTTAAAAGCAAATGGGCTTTACGGGCCACTAACTAGACAGCCAACATTCATTCATTGATTACATGATCAATTATGTGCATCTGTGGGCAACAGTAATTAAACCTTGCCATATGCGTCTGGCTGATGTGACCAAATCCCCCACTAACACAGGCTGTCACTGCTACGCACACCGCCATTTGATTCTTTGTGTAAATCACTGTGTGTTTATGTGTGTGTGTGTCTGTGGGCTAACGATTTAAAGGTCAGGCGTACCCTTTCATCACTCTCCAGGTAATTACAGAGGCAGAGCCCAGGGAGAAACGCCTCAGGTAATGTACACACTCAGCACGGGGAAGACGAGCGAGTGTGTGTGTGTGTGTGTGTGAAATAGAGAGAAAGAGAGAGAGGAGAAAGTAAAAGGAGAACATGTATGCCTACATATAAGAGTGAGAGAAGGAAAGACGTGTCTATGTCTGGCTGGAAGAGAACAGGTTCTTTCGGAGAATCCAGGGGGTAGAGAGGTGAAGGAGCTGCATTAAGGGCAGAGCCACTGTTAACCCAGGATGTGCAATAACACTGGGGTCAGCACATTTACAGGATTAACCTGTAATTAATTTAAATTGGTAAAATGACAGAGCAGTGTAGGGCCTTTCACCTACACCAGGTATTCCCAAACTGGGGTATGGGGAACGCGCAATGCCATCAGGGGTACGCCAAATAAAAATGTGACTCACATTACATAAAATTTTTTATGACATTTTCAAACAGTCCATTTATATTTTCCAACGGGGCTATACATTTGGGTGAGGTTTTCTTTCTCACCTGAGTAGCCTCGTTTCACTGCCAAAAATAACATTCAACCATCTAGTGTCCAGCAAAATAACAACACAATGTCAAACACAGGTAGCCTAGTCAAATAATTAACGTCCAATCACATTGACAGTTACCCTCTCGCGGGAAACCTTCACTCTTGCGCAGACATTTAGAAACAAAACATGACCATTTAAAAAAAGAAGCCACGGGAGTTTTTTGAGCGAGAATAAAGACAACTTTTGAGTAGTAAGATGTATAAAAGCAACAGATACCATTAATAAGAAGGGGCTAGAAGAGTCTTATATGGTGATCTACCGAGTGGCTAGGACAGGCAAGACCCATACTTCATTCTTCCTGCTGGGGCGCATATGGGCGAGTGGCTAGGACAGGCAAGCCCCATACTTCATTCTTCCTGCTGGGGCGCATATGGCCGAGTGGCTAGGACAGGCAAGCCCCATACTTCATTCTTCCTGCTGGGGCGCATATGGCCGAGTGGCTAGGACAGGCAAGCCCCATACTTCATTCTTCCTGCTGGGGCGCATATGGCCGAGTGGCTAGGACAGGCAAGCCCCATACTTCATTCTTCCTGCTGGGGCGCATATGGCCGAGTGGCTAGGACAGGCAAGCCCCATACTTAATTCTTCCTGCTGGGGCGCATATGGCCGAGTGGCTAGGACAGGCAAGCCCCATACTTAATTCTTCCTGCTGGGGCGCATATGGCCGAGTGGCTAGGACAGGCAAGCCCCATACTTCATTCTTCCTGCTGGGGCGCATATGGCCGAGTGGCTAGGACAGGCAAGCCCCATACTTCATTCTTCCCGCTGGGGCGCATATGGCTGGGACAATGCTGGGGGAAGAGGCCCAAAAAACTATACAGACAATGCCTTCATCAAACAACACTGTTTCACGACGCGTCAGTGACATGGCAGGAGATGTTTTGAAACAATTACTGCTTCGCATACAAGCCAGTGAATTCTATGCGTTACAGCTGGATGAGTCAACAGATGTGGTGGGCCTGGCACATGTCCTTTCCGTTTATGGGGGGTCAATTAAGGAAGACATCCTCTTCTGCAAACCACTGGAAACTAGAACAACAGGAGAGGATATTTTAAAGTACTGGACAGCTTTGTGACATCAAATGGACTTTGGTGGTCAAGATGTGTTTGTATCTGTACTGATGGCACAAAAGCAATGATATGGGCAGCGACCATGTAAAACTTTTACAACATACAGAAGTGTGCTGGTGATCAAATGGCAGTGTAAGGCGCAATTAGACCAAGTTGAGACCTCCTCAAGGTCCCCAAATCAGAACCAACTTGCAGGGGGACAAATGGAGACAATAATACGAGTAGGCATTCCTTTCATTTCCTTAATGGATTTGCCTTCCATTAGCCTATAGCGAATTAAGACACATAACTTATTAAGGGCTTCCTCACCACCTCCTCAACCCTTCCACTCTATCCCCGGTCTGCGTGAAACATCTACAAAAAACACTGGTCAGTATTGACCAAGTATTGACACATGTTTTGGAATTGAGAGACGAGCCTAAAGTTGTCTTTACTGACCATCATTTTCACTTCTCTGACCGTTTGCAGTTTCTCACACAACTGGCCAATCTGGGTGATTTTTCTCTCTCGCCTGAATGATCTGAATCTAGGATTACAGGGACTCTCCGAAACTATATTCACTGTGAAGGACAAAATTGAAGCTATATGATTAAGAAGTTGGAGCTCTTTTCTGTCTGCATTAACCAGGACAATACACAGGTCTTTCCATTATTGTACAATTTTTATGTGTGCAAATGAACTCCAGCTTACGGACAATGTTAAATGTGATATAGTGAATCACCTGAGTGAGTTGCGTGCACAATTACGCAGGTACTTCCCAAAACGGATGACACAAACAACTGGATTCATTATCCCTCTCATGCCCTGCCTCCAGTCCACTTACCGATATCTGAACAAGAGAGCCTCATTGAAATTGCAACAAGCGGTTCTGTGAAAATTTTATTTAAATCAGAAGCTACTGACAGATTTCTGGATAGGGCTGCGCTCAGAGTATCCTGCCTTGGCAAATCGCGCTGTTAAGACACTGATGCCCTTTGCAACCACGTACCTATGTGAGAGTGGATTCTCAGCCCTCACTAGCATGAAAACTAAAGACAGGCACAGACTGTGTGTGTAAAATAATTTCAGACTGAGACTCTCTCCAATACAACCCAGCATTGCAGAGTTATGTACATCCTTAGAAGCACACCCTTCTCATTAACCTGTGGTGAGTTATTCACAATTTTCGATGAAGAAATAAGGTTTTATATGTAAGATGGCTAAATAAAGGGCTAAATTATTGATTATTATACTATTATTATTTGTGCCCTGGTCCTATAAGAGCTCTTTGTCACTTCCCACGAGCCGGGTTGTGGGAAGTGACATATGTTCAATAAATGTATTGTATAGTGTGTGTGTGGCAGGCTAACAATGATGGCAAAAAAAAAACATTTTAGAGTGCGCTGACCCTGGTGCTAGAGGGGATATGCATCTGACCCTGGTGCTAGAGGGGATATGCATCTGACCCTGGTGCTAGAGGGGATATGCATCTGACCCTGGTGCTAGAGGGGATATGCATCTGACCCTGGTGCTAGAGGGGATATGCATCTGACCCTGGTGCTAGAGGGGATATGCATCTGACCCTGGTGCTAGAGGGGATATGCAGCTGACCCTGGTGCTAGAGGGGATACGCATCTGACCCTGGTGCTAGAGGGGATATGCATCTGACCCTGGTGCTAGAGGGGATATGCATCTGACCCTGGTGCTAGAGGGGATATGCATCTGACCCTGGTGCTAGAGGGGATATGCATCTGACCTAGGTGCTCTGACCCTGGTGCTAGAGGGGATATGCATCTGACCCTGGTGCTAGAGGGGATATGCAGCTGACCCTGGTGCTAGAGGGGATATGCAGCTGACCCTGGTGCTAGAGGTGATATGCATCTGACCCTGGTGCTAGAGGTGATATGCATCTGACCCTGGTGCTAGAAGGGATATGCAGCTGACCCTGGTGCTAGAGGGGATATGCATCTGACCCTGGTGGTAGAGGGGATATGCATCTGACCCTGGTGCTAGAGGGGATATGCATCTGACCCTGGTGCTAGAGGGGATATGCATCTGACCCTGGTGCTAGAGGAGATACACAGCTGACCCTGGTGCTAGAGGAGATACACAGCTGACCCTGGTGCTAGAGGAGATGAGCAGCTGACCCTGGTGCTAGAGGGGATACGCAGCTGACCCTGGTGCTAGAGGGGATACGCATCTGACCCTGGTGCTAGAGGGGATACGCAGCTGACCCTTGTGCTAGAGGGGATACGCAGCTGACCCTGGTGCTAGAGGGGGCACGCGGCTGACCCTGGTGCTAGAGGGGGCACGCGGCTGACCCTGGTGCTAGAGAGGATACACAGCTGACCCTGGTGCTAGAGAGGGGATATGCAGCTGACCCTGGTGCTAGAGGGGGTACAGCTGGAGGTTGAGTGTTTGAAGGGGCTGCTGCCCCTGGTGCTAGAGGGGATACGCAGCTGACCCTGGTGCAAGAGGGGTAGCAGCTGAAGAGGGGTATGCAGCTGACCCTTCTGCTAGAGGGGATACGCAGCTGACCCTGATGCTAGAGGGATATGCAGCTGACCCTGGTGCTAGAGGGGACACGCAGCTGACCCTGGTGCTAGAGGGGATACGCAGCTGACCCTGGTGCTAGAGGGGGCACGCGGCTGACCCTGGTGCTAGAGGGGGCACGCGGCTGACCCTGGTGCTAGAGAGGATACACAGCTGACCCTGGTGCTAGAGAGGGGATATGCAGCTGACCCTGGTGCTAGAGGGGGTACAGCTGGAGGTTGAGTGTTTGAAGGGGTACGCAGCTGCCCCTGGTGCTAGAGGGGATACGCAGCTGACCCTGGTGCAAGAGGGGGTACGCAGCTGACCCTGGTGCTAGAGGGGATACGCAGCTGACCCTGGTGCAAGAGGGGGTACGCAGCTGAAGAGGGGGTATGCAGCTGACCCTTCTGCTAGAGGGGATACGCAGCTGACCCTGATGCTAGAGGGGATATGCAGCTGACCCTGGTGCTAGAGGGGACACGCAGCTGACCCTGGTGCTAGAGGGGTTACGCAGCTGACCCTGGTGCTAGAGGGGATACGCATCTGACCCTGGTGCTAGAGGGGATACGCATCTGACCCTGCTGCTAGAGGGGATACGCAGCTGACCCTTGTGCTAGAGGGGATACGCAGCTGACCCTGGTGCTAGAGGGGGCACGCGGCTGACCCTGGTGCTAGAGGGGGCACTGACCCTGGTGCTAGAGGGATACACAGCTGACCCTGGTGCTAGAGAGGGATATGCAGCTGACCCTGGTGCTAGAGGGGTACAGCTGGAGGTTGAGTGTTTGAAGGGGTACGCAGCTGCCCCTGGTGCTAGAGGGGATACGCAGCTGACCCTGGTGCAAGAGGGGGTACGCAGCTGAAGAGGGGGTATGCAGCTGACCCTTCTGCTAGAGGGGATACGCAGCTGACCCTGATGCTAGAGGGGATATGCAGCTGACCCTGGTGCTAGAGGGGACACGCAGCTGACCCTGGTGCTAGAGGGGATACGCAGCTGACCCTGGTGCTAGAGGGGGCACGCGGCTGACCCTGGTGCTAGAGGGGGCACGCGGCTGACCCTGGTGCTAGAGAGGATACACAGCTGACCCTGGTGCTAGAGAGGGGATATGCAGCTGACCCTGGTGCTAGAGGGGGTACAGCTGGAGGTTGAGTGTTTGAAGGGGTACGCAGCTGCCCCTGGTGCTAGAGGGGATACGCAGCTGACCCTGGTGCAAGAGGGGGTACGCAGCTGACCCTGGTGCTAGAGGGGATACGCAGCTGACCCTGGTGCAAGAGGGGGTACGCAGCTGAAGAGGGGGTATGCAGCTGACCCTTCTGCTAGAGGGGATACGCAGCTGACCCTGATGCTAGAGGGGATATGCAGCTGACCCTGGTGCTAGAGGGGACACGCAGCTGACCCTGGTGCTAGAGGGGATACGCAGCTGACCCTGGTGCTAGAGGGGATACGCATCTGACCCTGGTGCTAGAGGGGATACGCATCTGACCCTGCTGCTAGAGGGGATACGCAGCTGACCCTTGTGCTAGAGGGGATACGCAGCTGACCCTGGTGCTAGAGGGGGCACGCGGCTGACCCTGGTGCTAGAGGGGGCACGTGGCTGACCCTGGTGCTAGAGAGGATACACAGCTGACCCTGGTGCTAGAGAGGGGATATGCAGCTGACCCTGGTGCTAGAGGGGGTACAGCTGGAGGTTGAGTGTTTGAAGGGGTACGCAGCTGCCCCTGGTGCTAGAGGGGATACGCAGCTGACCCTGGTGCAAGAGGGGGTACGCAGCTGAAGAGGGGGTATGCAGCTGACCCTTCTGCTAGAGGGGATACGCAGCTGACCCTGGTGCTAGAGGGGATACGCAGCTGACCCTGGTGCTAGAGGGGATACGCAGCTGACCCTGGTGCTAGAGGGGACACGCAGCTGACCCTGGTGCTAGAGTTTACACTGTGGTTTACACTAGGTGTCCTGGAGGGCAGGTAGTTGTGCGTTGTGCAGACCTCACTACCCTCTGGAGAGCCTTACGGTTGTGGGCGGAGTAGTTGCCGTACCAGGCGGCGATACAGCTCGACAGGATGCTCTCGATTGTGCATCTGTAGAAGTTTGTGGGTGCTTTTGGTGACAAGCCAAATTTCTTCAGCCTCCTGAGGTTGAAGAGGCGCTGCTGCGCCTTCTTCACGATGCTGTCTGTGTGGGTGGACCAATTCAGTTTGTCTGTAATGTGTACGCCGAGGAACTTAAAACTTACTACCCTCTCCACTACTATTCCATCGATGTGGATAGGGGGGTGTTCCCTCTGCTGTTTCCTGAAGTCCACAATCATCTCCTTAGTTTTGTTGACGTTGAGTGTGAGGATATTTTCCTGACACCACACTCCGAGGGCCCTCACCTCCTCCCTGTAGGCCGTCTCGTCGTTGTTGGTAATCAAGCCTACCACTGTTGTGTCGTCCGCAAACTTGATGATTGAGTTGGAGGCGTGTATGGCCACGCAGTCGTGGGTGAACAGGGAGTACAGAAGAGGGCTCAGAACGCACCCTTGTGGGGCCCCAGTGTTGAGGATCAGCGGGGTGGAGATGTTGTTTCCTACCCTCACCACCTGGGGGGGCGGCCCGTCAGGAGGTCCAGGACCCAGTTGCACAGGGCGGGGTCGAGACCCAGGGTCTCGAGCTTAATGACGAGTTTGGAGGGCACTATGGTGTTAAATGCTGAGCTGTAGTCGATGAACAACATTCTCACATAGGTATTCCTCTTGTCCAGATGGGTTAGGGCAGTGTGCAGTGTGGTTGAGATTGCATCGTCTGTGGACCTATTTGGGCGGTAAGCAAATTGGAGTGGGTCTAGGGTGTCAGGTAGGTTGGAGGTGATATGGTCCTTGACTAGTCTCTCAAAGCACTTCATGATGACGGAAGTGAGTGCTACGGGGCGGTAGTCGTTTAGCTCAGTTACCTTAGCTTTCTTGGGAACAGGAACAATGGTGGCCCTCTTGAAGCATGTGGGAACAACAGAGTGGATAAGGATTGATTGAATATGTCCGTAAACACACCAGCCAGCTGGTCTGCACATGCTCTGAGGGCGCGGCTGGGGATGCCGTCTGGGCCTGCAGCCTTGCGAGGGTTGACACGTTTAAATGTTTTCCTCACGTCGGCTGCAGTGAAGGAGAGTCCGCATGTTTTGGTTGCGGGCCGTGTCAGTGGCACTGTATTGTCCTCAACGCCACCCCAGAAATAGACTGTTCTCTCTACTACTGTATGGCAAGTGGTACCGGAGTGCCAAGTCTAGGACCAAAAGGCTTCTCAACAGTTTTTACCCCAAGCCATAAGATAGAATGTCATCATGTAATACCATGAAGAAGGTGGTAATCTCTTAAATTCTGTTAATTATCCCTTATTTCCCAATCCAAACTGTGATAGTAATGGTAGAGATTACACTGCTAAACAAAGGAGTTCAAATCCTCTTAGCAGTAACATAGGAACACACTGATTTTATTCAATAAGGACCTGATATGGTGGGTGAGGCTTTTAACATGATTTACCATTAGCCACTGGGTATCAGGGGTCTGTCACTGAGGGTGTGTGTGATTTGCCTGTCTGATGACATCTTCTGACACCAAGCATTATCATCCCTAAAATGTACGCACGTACGCGCACACGCACACACACGCACACACGCACACACACACACACACACACACACGCACACACGCACACACACGCACACACGCACACACGCACACACACACACACACACACACACACACACACACACACACACACACACACACACACACACACACACACACACACTCTATTCTGATGGGCTTAGTCTCGCTGTCAGTGTGAGTGAGAGCAGATTCCATATTTCCCAGCTACAAAAGGAAAAACCCATTCCTACCACTCCCCCAGGTACCTTATCCCATTTCATACAGCAGCCTTGATCCGATCACCAAGCCTCTCCAGAAGGAATGAATCAAATGGGATCCTTAACTCAAAAGTGTTCCTCCAGCATCATGTCTATTATTTTCTGATTATCTAAGACTGCACTTCTTGGAAAACAGGCGAGGCTCCTTTGAGCCCTGATTACAACGCCAGGGAAGACATAGCTACACAGGAACATTTAAAGGAGTATTCATGGGCATCCCTTATGAATGTAGACTGAGAGGCCTATTATATGTACAGTAAGACTGTATAGCTATGCTACATCACATGAATGTCACACCAATAAAACAAATCAAAATCAAATCAAACTTTATTTGTCACATGCGCCGAATATAACAAGTGTAGACCTTACAGTTCAAGAAATAGAGTTAAGGAAATATTTACTAAATAAATTAAAGTAAAAAATAATAAAAAAGTAACACAATAACATAACAATAACGAGGCTATGTACACTGAGTCAGCGTGCGAGGGAAGAGGTAGAGGTAATTTGTACATGTAGGCAGAGGTGAAGTGACTATGCATAGATAATAAACAGCGAGTAGCAGCAGTGTACAAAACAAATGGGGGGTGGGGGTCAATGTAATAGTCTGGTGTCCATTTGATTAATTGTTCAGCAGTCTTATGGCTTGGGGATAGAAGCTGTTTAAGGAGCATTTTGGTCCTAGACTTGGTGCTCCGGTACCGCTTTCTGTGCCGTAGCAGAGAAAAGTCTATGACTTGGATGACTGGAGTCTCGGACAATTTCATGGGCTTTCCTCTGACACGGCCTACTATATAGGTCCTGGATTGCAGGAACTTGGCCCCAGTGATGTACTGGGCTGTACACACTACCCTCTGTAGAGCCTTACGGTCAGATGCCGAGAAGTTGCCATACCAGGCAGGGATGCAACCGGTCAGGATGCTCTCGATGGTGCAGCTGTAGAACTATTTAAGAATCTGGGGACCCATGCCAAATCTTCAAATCAAATCAAAGTTTATTTGTCACGTGCGCAATGCAGATAGTCCGGATAGCCAATGTGCTGGGTAAAGGTTGGTCGGGCTAAATTAGGTAGTATGTACATGAATGTATAGTTAAAGTGACTAATCATATATGATAAACAGAGAGTAGCAGCAGCGTAAAAGAGGGGTTGGGGGGGTGGCACACAATGCAAATAGTCTGGGTAGCCATTTGATTACCTATTCAGGAGTCTTATGGCTTGGGGTAAAAACTGTTGAGAAGCCTTTTGGTCCTAGACTTGGCACTCCGGTACCACTTGCCATACAGTAATAGAGAGAACAGTCTATTTCTGGGGTGGCTGGGGTCTTTGACCATTTTTAGGGCCTTCCTTACACCGCCTGGTGTAGAGGTCCGGGATGGCATGCAACTTGGCCCCAGTGATGTACTGGGCCGTACGCACTACCCTCTGTATGCCTTGCAGGCAGAGGCCGAGCATTTGCCATATCAGGCAGGGATGCAACCATGCTATCGATGTTGCAGCTGTAAAACCTTTTGAGGATCCGAGGACCCATGCCAAATCTTTTTAGTTTCCTGAGGGGGATAGGCGTTGTTGTGCCCTATTCACGACTGTCTTGGTGTGTTTGAACCATTCTAGTTTCTTGGTGATGAGGACACCAAGGAACTTGAAGCTCTCAACCTGCTCCACTACAGCCCTGTCGATGAGAATGGGGGCTTGCTCAGCCCTCCTTTTCCTGTAGTCCACAATAATCTCCTTAGTCTTGGTTACGTTGAGGGATGGGTTGTTATTCTGGCACCATACTGCCAGGTTTCTGACCTCCCTATAGGCTGTCTCGTCGTTGTCGGTGATCAGGCCTACCACTGTTGTGTCGTCTGCAAACTTAATGGTGGTGTTGGAATCGTGCCTGGCCACACAGTCGTGGGTGAACAGGGAGTACAGGAGAGGACTGAGCAAGCACACCTGAGGGGCTCCAGTGTTGAGGATCAGTGTGGCAGATGTGTTGCTACCTACCCTGGGGGCAGCACGTCAGGAAGTCCAGGATCCAGTTGCAGAGGGAGGTGTTTAGTCCCAGGATCCTTAGCTTAGTGATGAGCTTTGAGGGTACTATGGTGTTTAACGCTGAGCTGTAGTCAATGAATAGCATTCTCACTTAGGTGTTCCTTATGTCCAGGTGGGAAAGGGCAGTGTAGATTGCAATAGAGATTGCATCCTCTGTGGATCTGTTTGAGCGGTATGCAAATTGGAGTGGATCTAGGATTTCTGGGATAATGGTGCTGATGTGAGACATTAACAGCCTTTCAAAGCACTTCATACCTACGGACGTGAGTGCTACGGGTCTCTTGTCATTTAGGCAGGTTGCCTTAGTGTTCTTGGGCACAGGGACTATGGCGGTCTGCTTGAAACATGTTGGTATTAAAGACTCAATCAGAGACATGTTGCAAATGTCAGAGAAGACACTTGCCAGTTGGTCAGCACATGCCCGGAGCACACGTCCTGGTAATCCGTCTGGCCCCGCAGCCTTGTGAATGTTGACCTGTTTAAAGGTCTTGCTCACGCGTGGCTACGGAGAGCCGTCATCCAGAACAGTTGGTGCTCTCGTGCATGCTTCAGTGTTGCTTGCCTCGAAGCGAGCATAAAAGGCGTTTAGCTCGTCTGGTAGGCTCGTGTCACTGGGCAGCTCGCGTCTGGGTTTCCCTTTGTAGCCCGTAATAATTTGCAAGCCCTGCCACATCCAATGAGCTTCAGAGCTAGTGTAATAGGATTCAATCTTAATCCTGTATTGACGCTTTGCTTGTTTTATGGTTCGTCTGAGGACATAGTGAAATTTCTTATAGGCATCTGGATTAGTGCAGATGTTGCCTGTAATTCATGGCTTCTGGTTGGAATATGTACTTACGGTCACTGTGGGGACGACGTTGTCGAGGCACTTATTGATGAAGCCGATGACGGAGGTGGTATACTCCTCAATTCCATTGGATGAATCCCAGAACATATTCCAGTCTGTGCTAGCAAAACAGTCCTGTAGCTTAGCATCCGCACCATCTGACCACTTTCGTATTGAGCAAGTCGGATTTGCCAAATGGAAGGCGGGGGAGAGCTTTGTATGCATCTCTTTATGTGGAGTAAAGGTGGTCTTGAGTTTTTTTTCCTCTGGTTGCACATGTGACATGCCGCTAAATATTTTTGTAAAACTGATTTAAACTGCATTAAAGTCCCCAGTCACTAGGAGGGCCACTTCTGGGAGAGCATTGTCTTGTTTGCTCATGTGTCACGGCTGTCGTCGGATGAAGAAGGAGACCAAGGTGCAGCGTGGTAAGTGTTCACGATATATTTATTACTCCAAACACTCAAACAAAATAACAACGAGTGAAAACCGAAACAGTCCTGTCAGGTGCAGACACTAAACAGAAAATAACTACCCACAAAACACAGGTGGGGAAAAGGCTACCTAAGTATGATTCCTAATCAGAGACAATAATAGACAGCTGCCTCTGATTGGGAACCACACTCGGCCAAAAACAAAGAAATAGAAAACATAGAAATAAAGAAACTAGAATGCCCACCCTAGTCACACCCTGGCCTAACAAAATAGAGAATAAAAGCCTCTCTATGGCCAGGGCGTGACTTTATGGTCTTATAGAGTTGGTTGATTGAGCTCTTAGTGCCAGCATCGGTCTGTGTTAGTAAATAGACGGATAATATAGATGAGAACTCTCTTGGTAGATAGTGTGGTCTACAGCTTATCATAAGGTACTCTACCTCAGGCGAGCAATATCTCGAGACTTCTTTAATGTTAGACATCACGCACCAGCTGTTATTGACAAAAAGACACACACCTCCACCCCTCGTCTTACCAGACGTAGGTTCTCTGTTCTGACGGTGCATTGAAAATCCCTCCAGCTATATATTGTACGTGTTGTCGTTCAGCCACGACTCGGTGAAACATAGGATATTATTATTATAGTTCTTAATGTCTCGTTGGTGGGATAATTGTAATCGTAGGTCATCCATTTTTATTTTCCAATGATTTCATGTTAGCAAGTAGAATTGATGGCATTGATAGAATTGATAGAATTGATGGCAATGGGAGTTTACTCGCTCGCCTATGGATTCTCGCCTACGGATTCTCAAAAGGCAACCTGATCTGCGTCCTCTTTTCCTCTGTATTTTCTTCGCGCAAATGACGGGGATCTGGGTCTGTTCCCAGGAGAGCAGTATATCTTTCTCGTTCGACTCGTTAAAGGAAAAAGCTTCTTCCAGTCCGTGGAGAGTAATCCCAGTTCTGATGTTTAGTAGTTATTTTCGGGCATAAGAGACGGTAGCAGCAACATAATGCACAAAATAAGTTTAAAAAATATGTTACAAAATGCAGAAAAACGAACAAATAGCACAATTGATTACGGGCATGTAAAACATCAGCCATCCTCTTTGGCATCATTTTATCTTATCTGCCAAGTCGTTTTTTAATCATTATTCTCAGGTGGGTTTTCAAAGTAGTTTTTGTAGGCATGTCTTATAGGAATGCAGAAGTAAAACCCTTATCACATATAACTATGCTACATAACATAAACACCACATCGATACACTACACTTGAGTACAAAAGTAAAGCCAACATACCCACTGTGTGGGGTTTGGAGATGTGGCTGTACAGTGTAGCATGCCTCACCCTGTATCTGAACTCTTTTCTATGGTATTGTCTTGTACTGAATGGCTGGGATTTGATGTCTGCTAGCAAGGCCATCACTGAAACTAGACAAATAAAGTGCAATGATAAACAGAAGAATACACACACACAGGCCTGTGGTGTCCTGTGATGACGACAGGAGTTGGGATGAGGACAGGAGTCAGGACTGTTGGAATTAGGACAGGAGTCAGGACTGTTGGGTTGAGGACAGGAGTCAAGACTGCTGGGTTGAGGACAGAAGTCAGGACTGTTGGGATGAGGACAGGAGTTAGGACTGTTGGGTTGAGGACAGGAGTCAAGACTGCTGGGTTGAGGACAGGAGTCAGGACTGTTGGAATGAGGACAGGAGTTAGGACTGTTGGGTTGAGGACAGGAGTCAGGACTGTTGGGATGAGGACAGGAGTCAGGACTGTTGGGTTGAGGACAGGAGTCAGGACTGGTGGGATGAGGACAGGAGTCAGGACTGGTGGGATGAGGACAGGAGTCAGGACT
>NC_088409.1:65942310-65952310 GCF_034236695.1 Oncorhynchus nerka | reverse complement strand
TGTGTAAATAAAATGATACAAATCTCCTTAAACTGATGAACTGTTATCTGTTTACACTGATGAACTGTTATCTCTTTACACTGATGAACTGTTATCTGTTTACACTGATGAACTGTTATCTGTTTACACTGATGAACAGTTATCTCTTTACACTGATGAACTGTTATCTGTTTACACTGATGAACAGTTATCTCTTTACACTGATGAACTGTTATCTCTTTACACTGATGAACTTTTATCTGTTTACAGTGATGAACAGTTCTCTTTACACTGATGAACAGTTCTCTTTACACTGATGAACCGTTATCTGTTTACAGTGATGAACAGTTCTCTTTACACTGATGAACAGTTCTCTTTACACTGATGAACTGTTATCTGTTTACAGTGATGAACAGATCTCTTTACACTGATGAACTGTTATCTGTTTACAGTGTTGAACAGTTATCTCTTTACACTGGTGAACCGTTATCTGTTTACACTGATGAACAGTTATCTCTTTACACTGATGCACCGTTATCTCTTTACACTGATGAAGAGCTCTCTCTTTACACTGATGAACAGTTATCTCTTTACACTGATGAAGAGCTCTCTCTACACTGATGAACAGTTATCTCTTTACACTGATGAAGAGCTCTCTCTTTACACTGATGAAGAGCTCTCTCTTTACACTGATGAACAGTTATCTCTTTACACTGATGAAGAGCTCTCTCTTTACACTGATGAACAGTTCTCTCTTTACACTGATGAAGAGCTCTCTCTTTACACTGATGAACAGTTATCTCTTTACACTGATGAAGAGCTCTCTCTTTACACTGATGAACAGTTATCTCTTTACACTGATGAAGAGCTCTCTCTTTACACTGATGAACAGTTATCTCTTTACACTGATGCACTGTTATCTCTTTACACTGATGAAGAGATCTCTCTTTACACTGATGAAGAGCTCTCTCTTTACACTGATGAACAGTTATCTCTTTACACTGATGAAGAGCTCTCTCTTTACACTGATGAACAGTTATCTCTTTACACTGATGAAGAGCTCTCTCTTTACACTGATGAACAGTTCTCTCTTTACACTGATGAAGAGCTCTCTCTTTACACTGATGAACAGTTATCTCTTTACACTGATGAAGAGCTCTCTCTTTACACTGATGAACAGTTATCTCTTTACACTGATGAAGAGCTCTCTCTTTACACTGATGAACAGTTATCTCTTTACACTGATGAAGAGCTCTCTCTTTACACTGATGAACAGTTCTCTTTACGCTGATGGACAGTTACACTCCTCTTATCTCTCTTTCAATCTCTATTTCTCTTCTGTCTTTTTTTCTGCCTGACACTCTCCTTCCTCCCTTTTCTCGCTCTCTCTCTTTTTGTCTCTCCCTTCCTCTCGCCCACCTACTTCTCGCTCTCCCTTCGCGGTGGAATGAATTCCATTAAGGTGTATACACACACACACACACACACACACACACACACACACACACACACACACACACACACACACACACACACACACACACACACACACACACACACCTCTGGGCAGGACAATTTCTAGCAAGTTGCCTGGAGCAAATTCCCTCCAGCTCAAGAAAACAATGGAAAAAACTAAGATAATATAGAGGAACAGAGGTATAGAAATGGAGTTCATGAAGTGCACTTCCTGTTGGGATGTTGGGTTGTTATGGTGATGCAGAGTGGGACGCAGCAGGGCCCTGGGAAGAAGCCTTGGTAGGGGCATAAACAAGGCATTCTCAGCTATTAGAGACTCTAGATTAGTTTGGGACAGTAGAGGAATAACTAACTGTATATTTGGGGGCTTTGGGCCTTCAGTGGGATGCCTTTAGGGGCAGGGTATAAGGTTAGGGCTTCTCTCTGCCCTCTATTGGAGCATATAGTCCACTAAATAGGCGGCCACATATCCAGACCAGGGCATCTGTGTGGGCTCTTTAGACCCCTACTCTATGGGTGTGTCCTGTGTTTAAGCACCCAAATGCAGCCCATTAACTGCTGGGTAGGACTCCAGGAACAGACTTGTGATAAGAGGGAATGACAAATAGTCAGACACGGTCCCTCCAAAATGAACCAGGGCCTAATTAGCTGGCATTAGGCTCAGTAAAGTCATTCAGAGAGGGACAGAAGGAGGGGGGAGGGAGGGAGGAAGGGAGGAATGAAGGGAGGGGGGGTGTATATGAGCCTTTTGGAGAAACACACTTTCCATTCACAACTAATTGCACTGGCACGAAACGGACAATTAGGGTTTCTCCGCCCCTCTTCTTCTCTCCTCTCCCTCTTTTACTGTCCTCTCACTCTCATGAGACACTGACCATGGACCACACAGATAGAGGAGGTAGCAGGGACACTCAAACACAGCTAAACTTACAAGCTTACACAGAATGAGGGACTGAAAATCCACAGAGCATGAAGTACAGTTAGAGAAAGAGACAGAGAGAGAGAGAGAGAGAGAAGAGGAGGGGGAAAGGAAGAGTAGAGGGATAGGGAGAGAGAGAGAGAGAGAGAGAGAGAGAGAGACGAGGAGGGGGAAAGGAAGAGTAGAGGGATAGGGAGAGGGAGAGAGAGAGAGAGGGAGAGAGAGAGAGAGAGAGAGAGAGAGAGAGAGAGAGAGAGAGGCAGGCAGGCAGGCAGAAAGAGAGAGAGACAGAGAGAGACACAGAGAGAGGAGGAGGAGAGGAAGAGTAAGAGGGATGGGGAGAGAGACAGAGAGAGACAGACAAACAGAGAAAGACAGAAAGAGACAGAAAGAGAGAGAAAGACAGAGAGAGAGGAGGGGGAAAGATAGAGTATAGGGAGAGGGAGATGGAGAGAGAGAGAAAGAGAGAGAGAGAGACACAGAGAGAGACATACAGAAAGAGACAGAACGAGAGAGAGACAGAGAGTGAGAGACACAGAGAGAGAGAGATGCTGACATCACCAGAGGGTGTGGCCTACTCCCGAATGTACACGTTGCTCACCACCCAACAATCACCCCAGAGCATCTGCACGACCACACCCACCTGAGGAAGCAGACAGTAGGGATGTTTGCCAAGTCTCTAAAGGACTTGGCACTTGGTAGACAAACACCCCATCCCGCACTGGACAGAGGACCACCCAGAGACACCTACCAGAACACTGCACCGCCAAGGAGCCCCAGCCCCCTTCCACGCCACACCAGACCCAGCGCACCCCACAGGCCCCGCCCACTACCAGAGCATCACCACTTCCATCGGCTTAGCCAGACAGGACCGGGCCCAGCCTACTACCCCGCACCAGACCACCACCTCTACCAGACAGGAAGCCCCACGGCCTCCTCCACTCTACAGGGCCCAACAGCAGGACCAGTGCAGCTACACAGAGGTCGTCAGAGGACAGGAGACCCCTGTAGGATTGAGTGAGATTAAACAGCTCCTCCAATACATCTGCAACACACACACACACACACACACACACACACACACACACACACACACACACACACACACACACACACACACACACACACACACACACACACACACACACACACACACACACACACACACACACACACACTACTAACATTTTACTTGTTCAATGAATAGGAATATATATATATATATAACAGAAAAATGTTAGCTGTTATCCTGTTTATCTCACTCTTAACATCTTATTAGTTAGTAGTTACTGTATTTCTGACTGCTATTCTTTCTTTCTGCAGCATGAAATCGCTATCAGTCAGCATGTGGAACATTCAGGGCCTAAACTCATCAATCAGTTAACATGTGGAACCTCCAGGGCCTAAACTCATCAACCTTTGGACTGAAGAGTTTAGCATTGGAGTTCAACAAAAATCTTAAAGATGTTGACGTCATCATTCTGCGGGAGACATGGTGTAAGGCTGACATTGTCACTCACTGTCCCACAGGCTACAGAGAGGTAATTGTGCCATCACAGAAACACAGCTCTGTCAATAGAGGCAGAGACTCTGGAGGAAAGATCATTTGGTACAAATCCGAACTACAAAATCTAATTGATCCCCTCAAAATGGATAAATATCACATTTGGTTAAAACTGAAAAAAGAACAGAAAAAGATGTGTTCCTTTGTGCAATATATATCCCCCCTCAGAATCCCCATATTACTCAGAGGAGATCCCCCCCCCTCAGAATCCCCATATTACTCAGAGGAGATCTCCCCCCCCCCCCCCCCCTCAGAATCCCCATATTACTCAGAGGAGATCTCCCCCCTCAGAATCCCCATATTACTCAGAGGAGATCCCCCTCAGAATCCCCATATTACTCAGAGGAGATCCCCCCTCAGAATCCCCATATTACTCAGAGGAGATCTCCCCCTCAGAATCCCCATATTACTCAGAGGAGATCCCCCCCCCAGAATCCCCATATTACTCAGAGGAGATCTCCCCCTCAGAATCCCCATATTACTCAGAGGAGATCTCCCCCTCAGAATCCCCATATTACTCAGAGGAGATCTCCCTCCCTCAGAATCCCCATATTACTCAGAGGAGATCTGCCCCCCCCCTCAGAATCCCTATATTACTCAGAGGAGATCTTCCCCAACCTTGAGGGAGAGACGTGCCATTTCCATGCCCAGGGAAATGTGCTCATCTGTGGGGACACAAATGCCCGCACAGGAACACTACCTGATCTAACGACCACACGAGGGGACAGCTTTATTACAGGCCATACCATTTTTAACTGCCTTAATCTCCCCCATAGAAACAACAGTCACAGCACTGTCAACAAAAACGGAAGGGATCTGTTGCAGCTCTGTGGAAGCCTGGGTCTGTACTTTGTCAATGGTAGGTTACAAGGGGACTCTTTGGAGAGATTCACCTACTGCTCACCTCTTGGCCACAGTACAGTAGACTATATGATCATAGACAATGACCCTTTCTCTCTCAGGTCATTCAGTGTCAAGCCACTAACACCTCTGTCTGCTCACAGCCAAAATATGTTGTTCCTTAAAAGAACAGACATGGAAACAACCACACATTCACAGCCCAGTAAGCTGTACAACATCAGAAATTCATGCAGATGGTCCCAAAACAGCACAGAAGAATACCAGTAAGCAACCTGTAACCAAAATATCCAGACACTCTTAGATAACTTTCTGGATACCACATTCACTCACAGTAAAGAAGGCATCGATCTAGCAGTAAAAAACATCAATTATAGTATATTCAGGCAAACGGCAAAAGAAGCACAATTGAAATTGATTAAAAAAAAGAAAAAAAAAGACCACAGATGATGACAACTGGTTTGATGCAGATTGTAAAATTATAAGGAAAAAACATAGAACACTATCCAACCAAAAGCACAGAGACCCAAATAATGGTGAATTACGCCTTCATTACTGTGAGACTTTAAAACTCTATAAACGTACACGCAGAACCAAAAAAGCACAGTACAACAGCAAGCAGCTGACACTAATTGAGGAGTCCATAAACATAAACACATTCTGGCAAAATTGGAAAAAAAGAAAAAAAATCAAAACAAGAGGAATTAGCGATACAAAATGGTGACATATGGACAACCCATTTTAAAACACTCTACAACACCGTTCAAATTGACACAAACGCAGAACAATGTCAAATTCAATCAAAATCCATTGGACTCCCCAATTACTGACCAGGAGCTCTATAAGAAAGGTCAGGCTCTCAAATTTAAAAAAGCATGCAGACCTGATGGCATTCTGAATGAGATGCTCAAACTCACTAGTGCAAATTTTAAATTGGCTATATTAAAACAGTTCTTATTAAAGAACCATGAACTATAACCACGCTGAGTTTTGGTCAGCCTCTCCTTCCCAGGAAGAAAGCCGTGACACAGTTAGCAGGATAAAGTCCAGCGAACGAAGAGAGTACCCACCACATTTCTGAATAAAAAGAATGCACAAATAAAAATGTAGTAAACCCAAAATGGCTTTGTAAATAAAAGTATACCAGTGACTGAGCCTACGAGTGACTAGAGAAGGCCAGCCAACCCTGGAATACAAAGTTCATATATAAAATATCCACATAGTCTAGTAAAGGCATAAATGTAGATGATACTAGCCTCCTTCTGGCTTCAAAAGAAAAACAGGCCTTATTCCTAAAATAAAATCCCAATTTCTGCTTAAATATTTTTGTATTGTAAGTTGTTGAATATGCAATTTAAAAGAGGCCGTCATCAATTAGAATTCCAAGATATTTATATGAGGTTACAACCTCAATCTACTTGCCCTGACAGGGAGTAATAGGTGAAAGGTTCAGAGGTCTATTTCTTGCATTAGAAAACACCATTAGTTTAGTTTGGATTTGGATTTATACCGAAACATGGCACGACTGATCATATTTACACCCTGATAGAAAAACATGTCCACCAAAATAATACCAAAATATACAGAATTAAATAAATGTATAATGGCAATATGTGCAGCATTAAAATTGGCAAGAAAATGACAGAATTCTTTAACCAGGGGCGGGGCCTTCGCCAGGGTTGCAATCTGAGCCCTGCACTCTTCAATATTTACATCAACGAATTGGCCACTATTCTAGAAAAATCCTCAGCCCCTGGTGTTAGTCTCCACAATTCAGAAGTGAAATGCCTACTCTTCGCAGATGACCTATGCCTGCTGTCACCCACAGCACATGGCCTACAGCAGAGCCTGGACCTGCTAGAGCAGTACTGCCAGACGTAGGCCCTGGCAGTAAACCACAAAAAGACTAAATAATGATTTTCCAGAGAAGATCCAGATCTCAGGGAATTAGACCAAAGTTCTCAATTGGTACAAAATATATAGAGTACTGCAAACACTACAATTACTTAGGTTAAAAAATAAGCTCAACTGGACACCTTAATGAGGCAGTGAATGAACTGAGAGAGAAAGCACGCAGGACATTCTACGCCATTAAAGAACAAATTCAAATTGAAATACCTATTAAAAGTTGGCTAAAGCTAATTGAATGTGTCATTGAACCAATTGCACTTTATGGCAGAGAGGTGTGGGGTCCACATGCAAAACAAGATTTCATCAAATGGGACAAACACCCCATTGAAACCCTGCATGCAGAGTTCTGTAAGATTATCCTACATGTCCAGAGGAAAACTACAAACAATGCATGCAGGGAAGAATTAGGCCAATATCCACTAATAATAAAAACTCTAAATACAGTGACCCCCTCTCATATCATTACCAAGCCCTACAATGCCAAGAGCTGAGCAAAGAAAATAGTCCCCTCATCCAGCTGGTCCTGGGGCAGAGTTCACAACCTGTTCTACTAACACACTGAAGCCCCAGGACCAGAACATCCAATCAATCAGAATAAACCAAATTACAACACAGTCAAAACAAAACTACATGGCTTATTGGGAAACACAAGCACTAACACAAAGCAAAATGCAGTGCTATCTGGCCCTAAATCGACAGTACACTATGGCTAACTATTTGACCATGGTTACTGATCAAAACCTTAGAAAAACCTTGACAAAGAACAGGCTCAGTGAGCACAGCCTAGCCATTGAGAAGGGTAGACACAAGATAACCTGGCTCCCTGTAGAGGAAAGGCTGTGCAACTACTGCACAACTGCAGAACCTGAGATGGAGCTGCATTTCCTGACAAAATGTGAAATATAATAATATAAAACAATTAGAGAGTGTCATTTCCCCAAATTTGAAACCCTTATTCAAGGTTTTAAAGACCTCTCTGATGAGAGTAGGATACCCATCCTGTTGGGGGAGGACGCAGAGAGCTGTGGGTTGGCAGCACACTACATTATTGCCTGCCATAAGTTGAGGGACAGTGTCTGACAGACCAATCAACCTGCACATGTCCTCTACTGTATGTTTATTGTTATTGTTCAATGTATGGTTATTTTGACCCTTGGTTATTGTTGTTACTGTTGTCCCGTTGACAATTTTGATTCTTATTTTTTTCATATTGTAAATATCCAAAGTAAGCTTTGGCAATATGTACATTGTTACATCATTGTTAAAGCAAATTGAATTGAATTGAAAATTGAGAGAGAGAGAGAGAGAGAGGAGGGGGAAAGGAAGAGTATAGGGAGAGACAGAGAGACAGAGAGACAGACAGACAGAGAGACAGACAGCCAGAAAGAGACATAAAGAGAGAGAGAGAGAGAGAGAGACAGAGAGAGAGAGAGAGAGAGAGAGAGGAAGGGGAAAGGAAGAGTAGAGGGAGAGGGAGACAGAGAGAGAGAGAGACAGAAAGAGACAGAGAGAGAGAGAGAGAGAGAGAGAGAGAGAGAGAGAGAGAGAGAGAGAGAGAGAGAGAGAGGAGACAGGACCACTGGTTGCCCTCTAGGTTACAGAGAGCTGGTAGTCCCATCCACCAAACTACCAGGTGTGAAACAGGGAAGGGACTCAGGGGGTATGCTAATTCACTCCATTAAATTAATCAAAACAGGAACATTTTACATTTGGCTAGAAATTCAAAAGGAGAAAACAGAGAAAAATGTCCTCATGTGTGCTACCTACTGTATATCCCCCCACTAGAATCCCATACTTTAATGCAGACAGCTTCTCCATCCTGGAGGGGGAAATCAATCATTTCCAGGCCCAGGGACATGTACTAGTCTGTGACAACCTAAATGCCAGAACTGGACAAGAACCTGACACCCTCAGCACAAAGGGGGAAAAACACCTGCCTGCAGGTGACAGCATTCCCTCCCCCATATACACCCCTAGGCACAACTATGACAACATAACCAATAAAAACGGGTCACAAACTCCGCACGCTGGGTATGTACATAGTCAATGGTAAGGTTCAAGGGGACTCCTATGGTATGTACACCTATAGCTCATCTCTTGGCAGTAGTACTGTAGACTACTTAACCCAGAGTCTCTCAGAGTGTTCACAGTGTGTTCACAGTCAGCCCACTGACACCCCTATCAGACCACAGCAAAATCACAGTCTACTTGAATAGAGCAATACTCAATCATGAGGCATCAAAGCCAAAGGAACTGAGTAACATTAAGAAATGCTATAGATGGAAGGACTGCAGTTTGGAAACCTTCCAAAACACAGTTAGGCAACAACAAATTAAATCCCTTTTAGGCAATTTCCTGGGTAAAAAGTTCCACTGTAATAGTGAAGGTGTAAACTTGGCAGTAGACCATCTTAACAGTACATTTGACCTCTCAGCTTCCTTATCAAATCTAAAAATCTCAAATAGAAAACTGAAGAAAATGAACAACAATGACAAATGGTTTGATGAAGAATGCAAAAATCTAAGAAATAAATTGAGAAACCTGTCCAACCAAAAACATAGAGACCCGGAAAACCTGAGTCTACACCTTCACTATGGTGAATCACTAAAACAATACAGAAATACACTACAGAAAAAGAAGGAACAGCACGTCAGAAATCAGCTCAATGTCATTGAAGAATCCATAGTCTCCAACCACTTCTGGGAAAATTGGAAAACACTAAACAAACAACATGAAGAACTATCTATCCAAAATGGAGATGTATGGGTAAACCACTTCTCCAATCTTTTTGGCTCTATAACAAAGAATAAAGTGCAAAAACATATACAGGATCAAATACAAATCTTAGAATCAACTATTAAAGACTACCAGAACCCACTGGATTCTCCAATTATCTTGAATGAGCTACAGGACAAAATAAAAACCCTCCAACCCAAAAAGGCATGTGGTGTTGATGGTATCCTTAATGAAAATCTCAGTAAGTAAATCTCAGTAAGACCAAAATAATGGTGTTCCAAAAAAGGTCCAGTCGCAAGGACCACAAATACAAATTCCATCTAGACACCATTGCCCTAGAGCACACAAAAAAATATACATACCTTGGCCTAAACATCAGCGCCACGGGTAACTTCCACAAAGCTGTGAACGATCTGAGAGACAAGGCAAGAAGGGCATTCTATGCCATCAAAAGGAACATAAAATTCAATATACCAATTAGGATCTGGCTAAAAATACTTGAATCAGTCATAGAGCCAATTGCCCTTTGTGGTTGTGAGGTCTGGGGTCCGCTCACC
>NC_088409.1:65934810-65939810 GCF_034236695.1 Oncorhynchus nerka | reverse complement strand
AAACAAAGACAAAGTGGAGAATTGTTCAAGCCTTCAGGCTGCATTAGTGATGATAAATGATATAATCTACATTACAAATCATTATGCATAAAACACCAACGCTGTCTGCAATACATTCATTCTCCCTCTCCCCCTTTACTGCCCAATAGGGACAATTAGTCACTGCTCAGCGTGGGGTTTTATTTGTATGTTTGTCTGTAAGTTTGTGTGTGTGTGTGTGTGTGTGTGTGTGTGTGTGTGTGTGTGTGTGTGTGTGTGTGTGTGTGTGTGTGTGTGTGTGTGTGTGTGTGTTTTTTTCCATCGAGATGAACAGATATGTGCTCACTATGTGGAAACACTATGGACAGACAGACAGACAGACAGACAGACAGACAGACAGACAGACAGACAGACAGACAGACAGACAGACAGACAGACAGACAGACAGACAGACAGACAGACAGACAGACAGCAGGACACAGAAAGATGGACACACACAACTCACGCACACACACCATATACTGTAATCCCTTCTATCACCTTACTGCACACAGATCAGTCATGTGGACATGTAATATCTCTGTGCACAGGTGTGTGTGCATGAGTATGTGCCAGTATGTGTGTGTTTCAATTCCCCATCCCTGTGTGAGATAGGAATGACTGTATCACTAGCAGGACTTCAACGCAGGATTAATTGATTGCCGCTGAATTCTCTAGATTTAATTTTCCCTGGAGAGGAGAGTGCATCCTAGCAACAACCTCTCTCCTCTCCTCATTACCTCACTGCTCTGACCAGCCACACGCTGAAACACTTAACTCAAACCTTACCCGGGATATTAGACAATGTTAATTTAAAAAACAAATGTTAGACAAGGTTATTGTGAGATTTCAGAACAACGCTCCCCTCAAACGTCACTGAGAACCTGCGTAAGCAGGTGTTGATTTATAAGAGCAGACTCAAACAGCAGTGGATCTGAAGATGTGGAGAAATAGAGATGGAAAGAAAAAGATAAGGAGTGAGGGAGAGAGGGAGGGAGGGGGGTAGGGAGGGAGGGAGGGGTAGGGAGGGAGGGAGGGGTAGGGAGAGAGGGAGGGAGGGGTAGGGAGGGAGGGAGGGGTAGGGAGAGAGGGAGGGGTAGGGAGGGAGGGGTAGGGAGGGAGGGAGGGAGGGAGGGAGGGAGGGAGGGGTAGGGAGGGAGGGAGGGGTAGGGAGGGAGGGAGGGAGGGAGGGGTAGGGAGGTAGAGAGGGAGGAAGAGAGGGGTAGGGAGGAGGGGAGGGAGGGATAGGGAGGGAGGGAGGGGTAGGGAGAGAGGGAGGGGTAGGGAGGGAGGGAGGGGTAGGGAGGGAGGGAGGGAGGGGTAGGGAGGTAGAGAGGGAGGAAGGGAGGGGTAGGGAGGAGGGGAGGGAGGGATAGGGAGGGAGGGAGGGGTAGGGAGAGAGGGAGGGAGGGAGGGAGGGAGGGAGGGAGGGGTAGGGAGGGAGGGAGGGAGGAGTAGGGAGGGAGAGAGGGAGGGAGGGGTAGGGAGGGAGGGGTAGGGAGGTAGAGAGGGAGGGGCCAGGAGGGAGGGAGGGGTAGGGAGGGAGAGAGGGAGGGAGGGGGGGGGTAGGGAGGGAGGGAGAGAGGGGGTGGGCAGAGGGGAAAGGGAGGGAGGACAGAGGGAGGGAGGGGGTAGGGAGGGAGGGAGGGAGGGAGAGAGAGAGAGGGAGGGAGGGAGGGAGAGAGGGGGTGGGCAGAGGAGGAAGGGAGGGAGGACAGAGGGAGGGGGGGGGCAGATGAGTCACCATAAAATACCTCAGTCATGGTCTGGACAAGCATCCTCAATAAGCCTTCATAGAGCATGGCTAGCAGTGGAATACAGGTGGTAAGTCTTGAAGAGGTAATGTGGGGTAATGAATATGGTTGGCTAGGTAGTGCCAGACATAGAGGTTCTGGGAGTCAAGGAACAAAAAAAGGGCTTATATGGAAGAGGTGAGGTTAATTTGTGTTTGTAATAAGAATGTTAAGTGTTGGGTAGGGCCTACTGTGTATGTGTGTGTTTGTGTGTGGGTGTATATCGTGTGTAAATCAGATCTCTGAGACATGGGCCCTACAGGGGTAAACTCAGTAGATTACATCAGAGAGTATTAGTCTTGTGTTGATGTTCGGTGTTTGCTTTAAATCTACAAACTCTTGTTCTCTCCAGGCGAGCTAACCCGCTGTCTCACTCTATTCTGATAAAGGATGCGCCTCAGGTCCCCATGGCAACAGAACAGCTGGAGCTCCCGGAGTCGGGGCAGCTCTCAGTCTCAGAGACACAGTTGAACAGGAACTGCACTGATCTGCTGTTTGTCTTTGGAAACTGGACCAAGGGAGCCATTCTGGCTCAGAGAGGAGCGCATTCCCCTGTCTGGAGAAATCTGTTTTTGAGGCTTAATTGGAAGCGAGAGAATCACAACACACTCCTCCCCATCTGTGTTAAAAAAAGCCATCTCCCTTTATTCAAGGTCCTTTTTTACTTTCTACAATTCTTTCTTGGTTCATCTCTCCCTGTGCTTTTCTCTTGTTCGACCCTCCACTACCGTGGTCTCTCCTCTCCCCCATCATTAAAGACAGATCCAGGGCAACTGTGTCAAGGACAACCTCCCCAGGTACAGTAGGATGAAACCTTAAAAGAAACCAGACTCTATAGGAGCCTATTTTCTCTAGCCAGCTGTGTCAGAACACATATAGTATCAAGACCAGACAGCTGTCTCTCACATCCCAGATTCACAAAGGGGAGAATGAAGGAAGCACCCATTTTCTCTGTTCTTTCTGTACAGAGTACCAAACACAGTGGATACAACATACCAAACACAGTGGATAGAACATACTAAACACAGTGGATAGAACATACTAAACACAGTGGATACAACATACCAAACACAGTGGATACAACATACCAAACACAGTGGATACAACATACCAAACACAGTGGATACAACATACTAAACACAGTGGATACAACATACTAATCACAGTGGATACAACATACCAAACACAGTGGATACAACATACTAAACACAGTGGATACAACATACTAAACACAGTGGATACAACATACTAAACACAGTGGATACAGCATACTAAACACAGTGGATACAACATACTAAACACAGTGGATACAACATACTAATTACAGTGGATACAGCATACTAAACACAGTGGATACAACATATCAAACACAGTGGATACAACATACTAAACACAGTGGATACAACATACTAAATATAGTGGATACAACATACTAAACACAGTGGATACAACATACTAAACACAGTGGATACAACATACTAAATATAGTGGATACAACATACCAAACACAGTGGATACAACATACTAAACACAGTGGATACAACATACTAAATATAGTGGATACAACATACTAAACACAGTGGATACAACATACTAAACACAGTGGATACAACATACCAAACACAGTGGATACAACATACTAAACACAGTGGATACAACATACTAAACACAGTGGATACAACATACTAAACACAGTGGATACAACATACTAAACACAGTGGATACAACATACCAAACACAGTGGATACAACATACTAAACACAGTGGATACAACATACTAAACACAGTGGATACAACATACTAAACACAGTGGATACAACATACTAAACACAGTGGATACAACATACTAAACACAGTGGATACAACATACTAAATACAGTGGATACAGCATACTAAACACAGTGGATACAACATACCAAACACAGTGGATACAACATACTAAACACAGTGGATACAACATACCAAACACAGTGGATACAACATACTAAACACAGTGGATACAACATACTAAATATAGTGGATACAACATACCAAACACAGTGGATACAACATACTAAATATAGTGGATACAACATACCAAACACAGTGGATACAACATACTAAATATAGTGGATACAACATACCAAACACAGTGGATACAACATACTAAATATAGTGGATACAACATACTAAAAACAGTGGATACAACATACTAAACACAGTGGATACAACATACTAAATATAGTGGATACAACATACCAAACACAGTGGATACAACATACTAAACACATTGGATACAACATACTAAATATAGTGGATACAACATACTAAACACAGTGGATACAACATACTAAACACAGTGGATACAACATACTAAATATAGTGGATACAACATACTAAACACAGTGGATACAACATACTAAACACAGTGGATACAACATACCAAACACAGTGGATACAACATACCAAACACAGTGGATACAACATACTAAACACAGTGGATACAACATACTAAACACAGTGGATACAACATACTAAACACAGTGGATACAACATACTAAACACAGTGGATACAACATACCAAACACAGTGGATACAACATACTAAACACAGTGGATACAACATACTAAACACAGTGGATACAACATACTAAACACAGTGGATACAACATACTAAACACAGTGGATACAACATACTAAACACAGTGGATACAACATACTAAACACAGTGGATACAACATACCAAACACAGTGGATACAACATACTAAACACAGTGGATACAACATACTAAACACAGTGGATACAACATACTAATTACAGTGGATACAGCATACTAAACACAGTGGATACAACATACCAAACACAGTGGATACAACATACTAAACACAGTGGATACAACATACTAAATATAGTGGCTACAACATACTAAACACAGTGGATACAGCATACTAATTACAGTGGATACAGCATACTAAACACAGTGGATACAACATACTAAACACAGTGGATACAACATACTAATTACAGTGGACACAGCATACTAAACACAGTGGATACAACATACCAAACACAGTGGACACAACATACTAAACACAGTGGATACAACATACTAAACACAGTGGATACAACATACTAAACACAGTGGATACAACATATTAAACACAGTGGATACAACATCCCAAACACAGTGGATACAACATACTAAACACA
>NC_088409.1:65839810-65929810 GCF_034236695.1 Oncorhynchus nerka | reverse complement strand
ACTGTTACGTTCCCCAGTTTATGTGTTGTAGTTTGTGTTTGTGCATGTGTTTATTTCAGGAAATGGCTTCCGGAAATCCTTCAAACAGCTGATTGGTCGACTCCAGGGCTAATTGGAGAGCTGACCCCGCCCCCTCGTCAAGACGCAGCTGTCTCCAATTACACATTCCTTCAGAAGCTATAGAAAAAGCCAGTGTTCTGTTCAGGAGAGAGAGCTTTTTGTAGAGAGATTTTCAGAGAGCTTTTTGTAGAGAGATTTTCTGAGAGATTTTGCTAGAGATTTTGCTAGAGGTTGATTTTGCTGAGAGTTGGTATATTTTGTGAGTTTGTTGCTCAGATAGAGCTTATTTGATGTCGTTTGTTAGTTTGTTTGAAAATTGTTTAATATTCTGTTTCATTTGTTCCCAGGGGGAAAGGGGAAGGCACCTTGGGAGTGCTTAGGCAAGAGGCCCGCGGGCATACATATACCCATAGCATATTCGCTGTCTAGGCACACTAGGTAAGACCTGGGCGGACCACCCCCTGTATTTTGGTTAGGGCACCAGGTGGTGCTAAATTAGGTAAGTAGTGGGTAGGCAGGTAAGATAGGAGAGGGGGGGGTTTGAGATTTACTTTCTTTGCTTTGGTTCCGTCCAGCCCCTTTTCCCCATATTACCGTGTAAAGGAATAAAGTCCTTGTAAACGGTACCACATTCTGCTTGTTGTCATTTTTACTCGCACCTACAGTCCATACCTTTTTCGCTTCACAGAGAGTTTAGTTGTAGCAGGGTGTTGCGTTCCCTCTTCATAGAGGCGTGCGTAACAATAACCAGCTCTGCTAGGTCGAGTAATGTTCAGTGAGATGTTCTCTCATTTGTGTCTGGAAGTAGCTAGCAAGTTAGCTAGGTAGCTTGGGTGCTTGACAGCTGTCATTAGTACAGAACTTTCGGATAAACCCTTAAAGAGATGGCTCGGTCTAAAGCGTAAAAAAGGTGTTAATGATGCGGGAATGGGAGTAGACAAAGAAAAGCTCTCCAGTTGGCACCAAAACATTCAAAAGCTTTTTTCTCAAAAGTGAGGTAACAAGTTTATCAACTTTCAAAGCATAATTACCTTCCCATTGTTCCTCAAATGCAGTGTATGATATACCATTTTGTAGCTTTGGGTCTCTGCTTTTTTCCAATGTAATAAACACAATTTCAAATTTTGCTACATTAGACTGATTCATGGCGGTCAGTCCCAGGGGAGCATCCGTTGCACAGCTAATTTCAGGTCTCTCCAGAGATGTTTGATCGGGTTCAAGTCTGGGCTCTGGCTGGGCCAATCAAGGACATTCAGAGACTTGTCCTGAAGCCACTCCTGTGTTGTCTTGGCTGTGTGCTTAGGATCGTTGTCCTGTTGGAAGGTGAACCATTACCCAAATCTGAGGTCCTGAGCGGGGTTTCACCATGGATCTCGCTGTACTTTGCCCCATTCATCTTCGATCCTGACTAGTCTCCCAGTCCCTGCAGCTGAAAAACATCCCCACAACATGCTTTACCGTAGGGATGGTGCCAGGTTTCCTCCAGACGAGACACTTGACATTCAGGCCAAAAAGTTAATTATTGGTTTCATCAGACCAGAGAATCTGGTTTCTCATGGTCTGAGAGTCCTGTAGGTATCCTTTGGAAAACTGCAAGTGGGCTGTCATGTGCCTGGCCACTATACCATAAAGGCCTGATTGGTGGAGTGCTGCAGAGATGGTTGTTCTTCTGGAAGGTTTTCCCATCTCCACAGAGGAACTCTGGAGCTCTATCAGAGTGACCATTGGGTTCTTGGTCACCTCCCTGACCAAGGACCTTCTCTGCCGATTACTCAGTTTGGCCAGCTCTAGAACGAGTCTTGGTGGTTCCAAACTTCTTCCATTTAAGAAAAATGGTGGCCACTGTGTTCTTGGGGACCTTCAATGCTGCAGAAATGTGTTGGTATCCTTCCCTAGATCTGTGCCTCGACATAATCCTGTCTATGGGCTCAACGGACAATTTCTTCAACATCTTGGCTTGGTTTTTGCTCAGACATGCATAGGCAACTGTGGGACCTTATATAGACAAATGTGTGCCTTTCCAAATCATGTCCAATCTATTGAATTTCCCACACGTGAACTCCAATCAAGTTGTAGAAACATCTCAAGGATGATCAATGGAAACAGAGATCTTCTGTTGAATCTGACAATTAATCTTAATGGTTGTACAGTCGTCTCAAATAAAACTGTGAAGGACCTCAGCGTTACTCTGGACCCTGATCTCTCTTTTGAAGAACATATCAAGACCATTTCAAGGACAGCTTTTGGAGGCAGGGCTTTCTCCTATAGAGCTCCATTTTTGACTCATCTCTTCAGTGGGTCATATGATTGAGTGTAGTCTGGCCCAGGAGTGGGAAGGTGAACAGAAAGGCTCTGGAGCAACGAACCGCCCTTGCTGTCTCTGCCTGGCCGGTTCCCCTCTTTCCACTGGGATTCTCTCCCTCTAACCCTATTACAGGGGCTGAGTCACTGGCTTACTGGGGCTCTCTCATGCCGTCCCTGGAAGGGGTGCGTCACCTGAGTGTGTTGATTCACTGATGTGGTCATCCTGTCTGGGTTGGCGCCCCCCCTTGGGTTGTGCCATGGCGGAGATCTTTGTGGGCTATACTCAGCCTTGTCTCAGGATGGTAAGTTGGTGGTTGAAGATGTCCCTGTAGTGGTGTGGGGGCTGTGCTTTGGAAAAGTGGGTGGGGTTATATCCTTCCTGTTTGGCCCTGTCCGGGGGTGTCCTCGGATGGGGCCACAGTGTCTCCTGACCCCTCCTGTCTCAGCCTCCAGTATTTATGCTGCAGTAGTTTATGTGTCGGGGGGCTAGGGTCAGTTTGTTATATCTGGAGTACTTCTCCTGTCCTATTCGGTGTCCTGTGTGAATCTAAGTGTGCGTTCTCTAATTCTCTCCTTCTCTCTTTCTTTCTCTCTCTCGGAGGACCTGAGCCCTAGGACCATGCCCCAGGACTACCTGACATGATGACTCCTTGCTGTCCCCAGTCCACCTGGCCGTGCTGCTGCTCCAGTTTCAACTGACCTGAGCCCTAGGACCATGCCCCAGGACTACCTGACATGATGACTCCTTGCTGTCCCCAGTCCACCTGACCGTGCTGCTACTCCAGTTTCAACTGTTCTGCCTTATTATTATACGACCATGCTGGTCATTTATGAACATTTGAACATCTTGGCCATGTTCTGTTATAATCTCCACCCGGCACAGCCAGAAGAGGACTGGCCACCACACATAGCCTGGTTCCTCTCTAGGTTTCTTCCTAGGTTTTGGCCTTTCTAGGGAGTTTTTCCTAGCCACTGTGCTTCTACACCTGAATTGCTTGCTGTTTGGGGTTTTAGGCTGGGTTTCTGTACAGCACTTTGAGATATCAGCTGATGTACGAAGGGCTATATAAATACATTTGATTTGATTTGATTTGATATGAGCTCGATTTCAGGTCTCATAGCAAAGGGTCTGAATATTTCTGTTTTTCTGTTTTTGTTTTTCTGTTTTCGCTTTGTCATTATGGGGTATTGTGTGTAGATTTTTATTTATTAAATTCATTTTAGATTAAGGCTGTAATGTAAACAAATGTGGAAAAAGTGAAGGGGTCTGAATACTTTCCGAATACACTTTAAATACACACTGACATGTCAAAGTTGCTGAAGTTGAAACTCCACACACTGTCAATCACATAAAATGACAGTGTGTACACACATTCATCCAAGTGCACGCACACACTTTCTCTCTCTGGTGTGTGTGTACAACTTCATGACTAACACCGTGATATGAAATAATGATGGAGGCCAACTTTTATCCCTCTATCAATTGCTGACCGTGTCTTCTCATGTCCTCTTCCTCCCCCGTCTGCAAATAACAGCCTGTAATGGGCTTCCCCAAGTCTCTCTCCATGACAAATAAACAAACTCATTCCCTTTCCTGTGTGACTGATTTCTTTGCTCTTGTTTACCATTCATCTCTCTGACTACATACAGTACTTCCTCTTAAGCTAATGCATTTTCATCATGGTGATTGAGGAATGACTTTTCCTCTGTTGGCAAGCCCTTAGTGTTGTGCTGTTGACTCGGCAGCAGATCCTTTGAGAGTTGCGGCATGGTAAATGAAAGATAATTGATTGACATAAAAGGCTAATATAACATCCCAGAGCTCTCTGTGTTTCGTCTTCAACAGCTCTCATTGACAGAGGCCATCTCTGCTGCAACACAGTGTCTGTTTAATGCACCTATTGGCATGCAGAAGAAGAACACAACCAGGAATATTACTATATGAGCAGTGAATATTTTTCGTTCTAAAATTAGCGTGTTTCCTCCAGGTTAGAAAAATAAGAGTACCAGTTCAAGGTTTTGGGAGTACAGGGTTAGCGAGACACCAAAAGAGACATGTACCACACAACATGAGAACACTAACATGTGAAAATTCCCCTCATCTGTAAATGATTGTAGGCCTATATTCCTTGAATTTGCATTGCTTTATGCATCCACCAGACCACAGAGCCAGTGTGTAGCTGACGCGGTAGAAAAGTGAGGCAGTGGCAATGTGTCTCTCTCTCTCCCTCTGACTCATTGTCCCCTCTCGTGCTGGGGTCCATGGGGACCGTCACTATGCCAGCTCCCATTGTGTCACGGTGCAATTAAGGTCCCTTTTACAGCACACAGCCATTCCGCAGACATTAAGACAGGGACGCTGAACATATACTTCCCCAGCTTTAAATCGACTGCACTAAAAAGAGGAGAAAAAAAGCCTTCCACCAGACAGTAAAGTTTATGAACAATGCAAGCAAGGATATTACCCCGTGCCGGCGCATTGATGAGTTACTGACAACAGAGGGAGGGGGGTGAAGAGAGGCGAGTGAAGGGAGGAGAGTGAAGGGAGGAGAGTGAGGGGAGGAGAGTGAAGGGAGGAGAGTGAAGGGAGGAGAGTGAAGAGAGGCGAGTGAAGGGAGGAGAGTGAGGGGAGGAGAGTGAAGGGAGGAGAGTGAAGGGAGGAGACAGCAGAAGAAAGAAGAAGGATAGAGGAAGGTAAAAATAAAACCGGATGAGGGGAGAAAGAGTGAACAGAGGACACCAGACAGAAAGAGAAGTGAGAGATGAGTAGAGCTAGAGAACAGGGGACAGATGAGAGACAGACACTCTTTGTGGCTATAGGAGTTGGCCTAATAGCAGTGAGCTTGCTGAGCTGGCTCTTTCTGGGCAGACGGCGATGTGTTGAGGACGGGGAGGATTCCTCCTCAGCCCCATAATCCTCTTATCAGAGGTGATTGCTGCCACTGCTTACAGTGAAACTGTCGATGGCAGGGTCCTAATGGCAGAAGTTCTGTCTTCTGAGCTCATTGCAGGTTGTAATTGAGCTTAGGTAACAAAGCTGGTACGAGCTAAGTGGGTGACCGAGGCTTTCTGCATTATAACCCCAGATCTGTAAAGCTATCTGAATGATGGAGGCTTTGCCCTGGTTATAGCGTATAGACATATGATTATAGCTCTGCTAAATGCCACTGGAGATCATTCCTGGGGATATGTCCTGAGTTACTGGGAGTATATTAGTTCCCGTGGATCCCTCATCAATCATCAGACTTCCTTTACCTCGGTTCATTCACTGAGGTTTCTGACCACTCAGAAATGTGGTCAGAAATGTCTGCAATAGCCTTCATAGCTGAACCAATGCATTATGGGGCAGGTTAAAACACGGGGGGCAGTATACCATATACTGTAAACCCTTTCATTCTTGATACATCAAATTTATCTCAGACACCCTTGAGGATCATTGGGTGGTGCCCAAAGGTGAAGGACTCAGTAGTCTGACCCCTGACCCCATCAGTGTCATGTGACATGGCCTCTTTGCTTGACCTCTAAGGAATTACCAGGTCAATGTTAAAAGCATTTGACTTCTGCTATTAAAGCCAAAGCATTCTATGAGTCATGGTTATAGGAGACTGACTGTAGCTGATTAAGGGTTAGCAAGGAGACCACACCTGATGCAGGTTCATGTCAATCACTGTTTACAGGAAGTCCTAGAGCCACTGTAACTAGGTGCTGAGGGTATAAAACCTGTTCAAAAACCTCACTGTCTTGCTACCAGCCCCCCTCCCCTCCTCCCACTCCCAACCCAGACAAGGTGCTCATAATTAAATCTCATTATCAATAAAAGCCTACCCTCCCTACTTTACATGTTGTTAAATCCCACATGCGCACACACACACACACACACACACACACACACACACACACACACACACACACACACACACACACACACACACACACACACACACACACACACATAAAAATATGTGCACACTGATTAAGCTTTACTGGAAAGGTTATAGTCCTATAATGGGAAAGGTGTGGTGTGCAGAAAGTTAACAGTGTAGTGAAAGAAGACACTCCTCTCTCACCTCGTCAATCCACCATCTGACTGAAGCACAAGCGATGAGAAAGCCAGTTACTTACAACTCAAACCCGGCTGAATGACACGCAGAGCAATTAGAACCCTAACACTAGCCTATGAGCCCATATCCCATAAGGACATTTGCGCCTCTTATTTTTGGAAGGCAATCAAAGAACAAAAAAACTGGAATAGAAAGCAAAAACATGAAAGGGTTACATTTGCATTCTAAACCTGGTTCTTCTCTTCTCTTTATCGTAGCTTTATATTGAATTTTACATTCAAGTGCTGTACAAAGGTCAGCCTCATAGTACAATGACTCCTCCCCCCTCTCCTCCTTCTCTCCTCCTCCTCCCCCTCTCCTCCTTCTCTCCTCCTCCTCCCCCCCTCTCCTCCTTCTCTCCTCCTCCTCCCCCCTCTCCTCCTTCTCTCCTCCTCCTCCCCCTCTCCCTCCTTCTCGCCTCCTCCTCCCCCCTCTCCTCCTCCCCCCCTCTCCTCCTTCTCGCCTCCTCCTCCCCCTCTCCTCCTTCTCCCCCCTTCTGCACTAAATGACAGGCAGCGCTGTAATATGTGTTCAGAGATAAGGAGGTCGGTGTGTGATGCTGATCTGCGTGTGTGCGTGTCTCCCCCACTGTGAGCATGGTGTCGGTACGGCTGCTGAGAGCTACAGGAGGTGCCATGGCCTGTTAGGAGATAACGTTTCTCAGGAGCCAAAGCCTTTATGCTCCACAACGGGGGCCCTGCTGTACAGATGAGGTAGAAGAGATAGACCAGACCAAGCTAAGTCACTATCACAGCTTTTTACACACAGTGCCAGTCACCATCACAGATGTATATATATATATTTTTAAATGTAACCTTTATTTAACTAGCCAAGTTATTCTTATTTACAATGACGGCCTACACCGGCAAAATCCAGACGATGCTGGGCCAATTGTCTGCCATCCTATGGGACTCCCAATCACGGCCGGTTGGTATAAAACCTGGAATTATACACATACAGTGCCAGTCCCCATCACAGATTTATACACACACAGTGCCAGTCCCCATCACAGATTTATACACACACAGTGCCAGTCCCCATCACAGATTTATACACACACAGTGCCAGTCACCATCACAGATTTATACACACACAGTGCCAGTCCCCATCACAGATTTATACACACACAGTGCCAGTCACCATCACAGATTTATACACACACAGTGCCAGTCCCCATCACAGATTTATACACACACAGTGCCAGTCCCCATTACAGATTTAAACACACACAGTGCCAGTCCCCATCACAGATTTATACACACACAGTGCCAGTCCCCATCACAGATTTATACACACACAGTGCCAGTCCCATCACATATTTATACACACACAGTGCCAGTCCCCATCACAGATTTATACACACACAGTGCCAGTCCCCATTACAGATTTATACACACACAGTGCCAGTCCCCATTACAGATTTATACACACACAGTGCCAGTCCCCATTACAGATTTAAACACACACAGTGCCAGTCACCATCACAGATTTATACACACACAGTGCCAGTCACCATCACAGATTTATACACACACAGTGCCAGTCCCCATTACAGATTTATACACACACAGTGCCAGTCCCCATCACAGATTTATACACACACAGTGCCAGTCCCCATTACAGATTTAAACACACACAGTGCCAGTCACCATCACAGATTTATACACACACAGTGCCAGTCCCCATTACAGATTTAAACACACACAGTGCCAGTCCCCATTACAGATTTATACACACACAGTGCCAGTCCCCATCACAGATTTATACACACACAGTGCCAGTCCCCATCACAGATTTATACACACACAGTGCCAGTCCCCATCACAGATTTATACACACACAGTGCCAGTCCCCATCACAGATTTATACACACACAGTGCCAGTCACCATCACAGATTTATACACACACAGTGCCAGTCCCCATCACAGATTTATACACACACAGTGCCAGTCACCATCACAGATTTATACACACACAGTGCCAGTCCCCATCACAGATTTATACACACACAGTGCCAGTCCCCATTACAGATTTAAACACACACAGTGCCAGTCCCCATCACAGATTTATACACACACAGTGCCAGTCCCCATCACAGATTTATACACACACAGTGCCAGTCCCATCACATATTTATACACACACAGTGCCAGTCCCCATCACAGATTTATACACACACAGTGCCAGTCCCCATTACAGATTTATACACACACAGTGCCAGTCCCCATTACAGATTTATACACACACAGTGCCAGTCCCCATTACAGATTTAAACACACACAGTGCCAGTCACCATCACAGATTTATACACACACAGTGCCAGTCACCATCACAGATTTATACACACACAGTGCCAGTCCCCATTACAGATTTATACACACACAGTGCCAGTCCCCATCACAGATTTATACACACACAGTGCCAGTCCCCATTACAGATTTAAACACACACAGTGCCAGTCACCATCACAGATTTATACACACACAGTGCCAGTCACCATCACAGATTTATACACACACAGTGCCAGTCCCCATTACAGATTTAAACACACACAGTGCCAGTCCCCATTACAGATTTATACACACACAGTGCCAGTCCCCATCACAGATTTATACACACACAGTGCCAGTCCCCATCACAGATTTAAACACACACAGTGCCAGTCCCCATCACAGATTTATACACACACAGTGCCAGTCCCCATCACAGATTTATACACACACAGTGCCAGTCCCCATCACAGATTTATACACACACAGTGCCAGTCACCATCACAGATTTATACACACACAGTGCCAGTCCCCATCACAGATTTATACACACACAGTGCCAGTCACCATCACAGATTTATACACACACAGTGCCAGTCCCCATCACAGATTTATACACACACAGTGCCAGTCCCCATTACAGATTTAAACACACACAGTGCCAGTCCCCATCACAGATTTATACACACACAGTGCCAGTCCCATCACATATTTATACACACACAGTGCCAGTCCCCATCACAGATTTATACACACACAGTGCCAGTCCCCATTACAGATTTATACACACACAGTGCCAGTCCCCATTACAGATTTATACACACACAGTGCCAGTCCCCATTACAGATTTAAACACACACAGTGCCAGTCACCATCACAGATTTATACACACACAGTGCCAGTCACCATCACAGATTTATACACACACAGTGCCAGTCCCCATTACAGATTTATACACACACAGTGCCAGTCCCCATCACAGATTTATACACACACAGTGCCAGTCCCCATTACAGATTTAAACACACACAGTGCCAGTCACCATCACAGATTTATACACACACAGTGCCAGTCACCATCACAGATTTATACACACACAGTGCCAGTCCCCATTACAGATTTAAACACACACAGTGCCAGTCCCCATTACAGATTTATACACACACAGTGCCAGTCCCCATCACAGATTTATACACACACAGTGCCAGTCCCCATCACAGATTTAAACACACACAGTGCCAGTCCCCATCACAGATTTATACACACACAGTGCCAGTCACCATCACAGATTTATACACACACAGTGCCAGTCCCCATCACAGATTTATACACACACAGTGCCAGTCCCCATCACAGATTTATACACATACAGTGCCAGTCCCCATCACAGATTTATACACACACAGTGCCAGTCACCATCACAGATTTATACACACACAGTGCCAGTCACCATCACAGATTTATACACACACAGTGCCAGTCACCATCACAGATTTATACACACACAGTGCCAGTCACCATCACGGATTTATACACACACAGTGCCAGTCACCAGGGTTGGGTAGGTTACTTTCTAAATGTAATCCGTTAGTTACTAGTTACCTGTCCAAAATTGTAATCAGTAATGTAACTTTTGGATTACCCAAACTCAGTAATGCAATCTGATTACATTCAGTTACTTTTAGATTACTTTCCCCTTAAGAGGCATTAGAAGAAGACAAAAATGTATGTTACCGACATCTATTGCAGGATAAATCAATGTTAAAGTTTACATAGCTGGCCATATACAGTATGGGTGTTAAATTTGACTTTATGGGTTGTTTATGTAGGCTTCTTCTAACCCATCGCTTTCTACTACATAGGGTGGGAGGTAGCCTAGTGGTTAGAGCGTTGGGCCAGATCAAATCCTGAGCTGACAAAGGTAGAAAATCTGTCGTTCTGCCCTGAACAAGGCAGTTAACCAACTGTTACCCGGTAGGCCGTCATTGAAAATAAGAAATTGTTCTTAACTGACTTTCCTAGTTAAATAAAGGTTACATTTTTTTACATAAAATAATACGATTAAATAATATCTTTACAAATATATATATAATTTATATGTCCAAAAATCAAATCAAATCAAATCAAATTTATTTATATAGCCCTTCGTACATCAGCTGATATCTCAAAGTGCTGTACAGAAACCCAGCCTAAAACCCCAAACAGCAAACAATGCAGGTGTAAAAGCACGGTGGCTAGGAAAAACTCCCTAGAAAGGCCAAAACCTAGGAAGAAACCTAGAGAGGAACCAGGCTATGTGGGGTGGCCAGTCCTCTTCTGGCTGTGCCGGGTAGAGATTATAACAGAACATGACCAAGATGTTCAAATGTTCATAAATGACCAGCATGGTCGAATAATAATAAGGCAGAACAGTTGAAACTGGAGCAGCAGCACAGTCAGGTGGACTGGGGACAGCAAGGAGTCATCATGTCAGGTAGTCCTGGGGCACGGTCCAAGGGCTCAGGTCCTCCGAGAGAGAGAAAGAAAGAGAGAATTAGAGAGAGCATATGTGGGGTGGCCAGTCCTCTTCTGGCTGTGCCGGGTGGAGATTATAACAGAACGTGGCCAAGATGTTCAAATGTTCATAAATGACCAGCATGGTTGAATAATAGTAAGGCAGAACAGTTGAAACTGGAGCAGCAGCATGGCCAGGTGGACTGGGGACAGCAAGGAGTCATCATGTCAGGTAGTCCTGGGACATGGTCCTAGGGCCCAGGCCAGTTGAAACTGGAGCAGCAGCATGGCCAGGTGGACTGGGGACAGCAAGGAGTCATCATGTCAGGTAGTCCTGGGGCATGGTCCTAGGGCTCAGGTCCTCCGAGAGAGAGAAGGAGAGAATTAGAGAATGCACACTTAGATTCACACAGGACACCGAATAGGACAGGAGAAGTACTCCAGATATAACAAACTGACCCTAGCCCCCCGACACATAAACTAATGCAGCATAAATACTGGAGGCTGAGACAGGAGGGGTCAGGAGACACTGTGGCCCCATCCGAGGACACCCCCGGACAGGGCCAAACAGGAAGGATATAACCCCACCCACTTTGCCAAAGCACAGCCCCCACACCACTAGAGGGATATCTTCAACCACCAACTTACCATCCTGAGACAAGGCCGAGTATAGCCCACAAAGATCTCCGCCACGGCACAACCCAAGGGGGGGGCGCCAACCCAGACAGGCCGACCACAACAGTGAATCAACCCACCCAGGTGACGCACCCCCCCCCAGGGACGGCATGAGAGAGCCCCAGTAAGCCAGTGACTCAGCCCCCGTAACAGGGTAGAGGCAGAGAATCCCAGTGGAAAGAGGGGAATCGGCCAGGCAGAGACAGCAAGGGCGGTTCGTTGCTCCAGAGCCTTTCCGTTCACCTTCCCACTCCTGGGCCAGACTACACTCAATCATATGACCCACTGAAGAGATGAGTCTTCAGTAAAGACTTAAAGGTTGAGACCGAGTTTGCGTCTCTGACATGGGTAGGCAGACCGTTCCATAAAAATGGAGCTCTATAGGAGAAAGCCCTGCCTCCAGCTGTTTGCTTAGAAATTCTAGGGACAATTAGGAGGCCTGCGTCTTGTGACCGTAGCGTACGTGTAGGTATGTACGGCAGGACCAAATCAGAGAGATAGGTAGGAGCAAGCCCATGTAATGCTTTGTAGGTTAGCAGTAAAACCTTGAAATCAGCCCTTGCTTTGACAGGAAGCCAGTGTAGAGAGGCTAGCACTGGAGTAATATGATCAAATTTTTTGGTTCTAGTCAGGATTCTAGCAGCCGTATTCAGCACTAACTGAAGTGTATTTAGTGCTTTATCCGGGTAGCCGGAAAATAGAGCATTGCAGTAGTCTAACCTAGAAGTGACAAAAGCATGGATTAATTTTTCTGCATCATTTTTGGACAGAAAGTTTCTGATTTTTGCAATGTTACGTAGATGGAAAAAAGCTGTCCTCGAAATGGTCTTGATATGTTCTTCAAAAGAGAGATCAGGGTCCAGAGTAACGCCGAGGTCCTTCACAGTTTTATTTGAGACGACTGTACAACCATTAAGATTAATTGTCAGATTCAACAGAAGATCTCTTTGTTTCTTGGGACCTAGAACAAGCATCTCTGTTTTGTCCGAGTTTAATAGTAGAAAGTTTGCAGCCATCCACTTCCTTATGTCTGAAACACATGCTTCTAGCGAGGGCAATTTTGGGGCTTCACCATGTTTCATTGAAATGTACAGCTGTGTGTCATCCGCATAGCAGTGAAAGTTTACATTATGTTTTCGAATAACATCCCCAAGAGGTAAAATATATAGTGAAAACAATAGTGGTCCTAAAACAGAACCTTGAGGAACACCGAAATTTACAGTTGATTTGTCAGAGGACAAACCATTCACAGAGACAAACTGATATCTTTCCGACAGATAAGATCTAAACCAGGCCAGAACATGTCCGTGTAGACCAATTTGGGTTTCCAATCTCTCCAAAAGAATGTGGTGATCGATGGTATCAAAAGCAGCACTAAGGTCTAGGAGCACGAGGACAGATGCAGAGCCTCGGTCCGTTGCCATTAAAATGTCATTTACCACCTTCACAAGTGCCGTCTCAGTGCTATGATGGGGTCTAAAACCAGACTGAAGCATTTCGTATACATTGTTTGTCTTCAGGAAGGCAGTGAGTTGCTGCGCAACAGCCTTCTCTAAAATTTTTGAGAGGAATGGAAGATTCGATATAGGCCGATAGTTTTTATATTTTCTGGGTCAAGGTTTGGCTTTTTCAAGAGAGGCTTTATTACTGCCACTTTTAGTGAGTTTGGTACACATCCAGTGGATAGAGAGCCGTTTATTATGTTCAACATAGGAGGGCCAAGCACAGGAAGCAGCTCTTTCAGTAGTTTAGTTGGAATAGGGTCCAGTATGCAGCTTGAAGGTTTAGAGGCCATGATTATTTTCATCATTGTGTCAAGAGATATAGTACTAAAAGACTTGAGCGTCTCTCTTGATCCTAGGTCCTGGCAGAGTTGTGCAGACTCAGGACAACTGAGGTTTGGAGGAATACGCAGGTTTAAAGAGGAGTCCGTAATTTGCTTTCTAATAATCATAATCTTTTCCTCAAAGAAGTTCATGAATTTATCACTGCTAAAGTGAAAGTCATCCTCTCTTGGGGAATGCTGCTTTTTAGTTAGCTTTGCGACAGTATCAAAAAGGAATTTCGGATTGTTCTTATTTTCCTCAATTAAGTTAGAAAAATAGGATGATCGAGCAGCAGTAAGGGCTCTTCGGTACTGCACGGTACCGTCCTTCCAAGCTAGTCGGAAGACTTCCAGTTTGGTGTGGCGCCATTTCCGTTCCAATTTTCTGGAAGCTTGCTTCAGAGCTCGGGTATTTTCTGTGTACCAGCGAGCTAGTTTCTTATGAGACATTTTTTTAGTTTTTAGGGGTGCAACTGCATCTAGGGTATTGCGCAAGGTTAAATTGAGATACTCAGTTAGGTGGTTAACGGATTTTTGTCCTCTGGCGTCCTTGGGTAGGCAGAGGGAGTCTGGAAGGGCATCAAGGAATCTTTGTGTTGTCTGTGAATTTATAGCACGACTTTTGATGTTCCTTGGTTGGGGTCTGAGCAGATTATTTGTTGCAATTGCAAACGTAATAAAATGGTGGTCCGATAGTCCAGGATTATGAGGAAAAACATTAAGATCCACAACATTTATTCCATGGGACAAAACTAGGTCCAGCGTATGACTGTGACAGTGAGTGGGTCCAGAGACATGTTGGACAAAACCCACTGAGTCGATGATGGCTCCGAAAGCCTTTTGGAGTGGGTCTGTGGACTTTTCCATGTGAATATTAAAGTCACCAAAGATTAGAATATTATCTGCAATGACTACAAGGTCCGATAGGAATTCAGGGAACTCAGTGAGAAACGCTGTATATGGCCCAGGAGGCCTGTAAACAGTAGCTATAAAAAGTGATTGAGTAGGCTGCATAGATTTCATGACTAGAAGCTCAAAAGACGAAAACTTCATTTTTTTTTTGTAAATTGAAATTTGCTATCGTAAATGTTAGCAACACCTCCGCCTTTGCGGGATGCACGGGGGATATGGTCACTAGTGTAGCCAGGAGGTGAGGCCTCATTTAACACAGTAAATTCATCAGGCTTAAGCCATGTTTCAGTCAGGCCAATCACATCAAGATTATGATCAGTGATTAGTTCATTGACTATAATTGCCTTTGAAGTAAGGGATCTAACATTAAGTAGCCCTATTTTGAGAAGTGAGGTATCATGATCTCTTTCAGTAATGACAGGAATGGAGGTGGTCTTTATCCTAGTGAGATTGCTAAGGCGAACACCGCCATGTTTAGTTTTGCCCAACCTAGGTCGAGGCACAGACACGGTCTCAATGGTGATAGCTGAGCTGACTACACTGACTATGCTAGTGGCAGACTCCACTATGCTGGCAGGCTGGCTAATAGCCTGCTGCCTGGCCTGCACCCTATTTCATTGTGGAGCCAAAAATGGATGTAGTAACTACAAATGGCCCCTTTAAGTCTATTAAAAGTGTGCGAGTTTGAGCATGTGTCCATTAGGCTTATGGATTATTTATTTTTATCAGCATGAATTAGATTGAGCATTAAAAGTCCCACTTGTATTCCATAGGCTGGGATCCACACTATATTCACTGGCTGTCCACTGGTTTAAAAAACAATGGTTTTTGGGCAGCTTAAACTTCTAGAATTCAACCATTATTGGGTTCAAATACACATTCCCGCTATCCATCAAACACATATGGTGTGTTGTCATAGTGGTCTCTGACATCATAGCGGTCTCTGACTTGTGGTCAGACTCGCTCAGGTGGAACCGCCTTAAACTTGCGCCTTTTTTCAATGCTGATTTGAATGTCATTGAGAAAACAGAGAAGTGTCAAATATTTTTTTTTCTCGCAAACATCCTTTCTGAATTCAAAAGTAAATCCTCGAAGTAATCATCTAGTTTTTCAAAAGCAGCTGTAATCTGATTACAATATTTAGCTGGTAACGTAACGGATTACAGTTACCGTTTTTTGGAAATCTGTTACTCCGGAACCCTGCCAGTCACCATCACACATTTATATGCACACAGTGCCACAGAGTCAGACCCCATCATTAATAACATGATGTAAAAGCAGACACTTTCTACGAGCCCATTCTGTATAAGTTCATCCCAGTTGTGTGTAAAATCAGGAAATAAACAACTCCATCAATCGAATAGTCCCATTATGTGCTGACTGAGGAGAAATCCTCTCCATTCCTGTGCTGGCCAGCCTCAGAGCATTTGGAGTGGGAAGTAAGTAATGGAGGCTACGTGTGGATTGAGTGAGACAGACCGCAGGGCAGATCCCTAGAAGAGAAACATAACCTCCATTTACTGACTCACAGGAAATATGCAGAGAATGCTCTCCTGCAACTATGTTAATTGCACACACAGACAGCCTGATTTACTGTGGGATTACTGTGGGCCGTGTGCATGTTTTCCTGCGTGTGTGTGTGTTTCATGTGTGCGTGTGTGTGTGTGTGTGTGTGTGTGTGTGTGCTTTCCTGAGTGCGTATGCAATAAGAAATTCCACTACTATATATAACCATCCAAACGGTTCATTACTGTACTAGCCATATTATCCTCCTCCTCTGCATGCCGAATGGAGGCATTAGTTAGATCACACACTCTTAATGTCACTGGTGATGATTATCCCCTCCCACCAATCTGATTCAATTAGAATGGATTCATTTCATTCTCTGAATAATGGCTGGGAGGGCAGATATCATCTGGAATTAGAGATCTGCTGAAATAGGGGCCAGAAATGGATGGCTGCTATATTAAAAGAGGAAAGAGAAGAAGGGATTTAATTTTCTGAAGAGGGCTAGATTGTGAAATGTTCTTGATGGGATGGCCAACATTTGAGGAGATCTGGCATCTAGCTAGCGGTGGGAGGGCAACCGCTAAGTGAAACTCAACATTTCAAAATGTCATCATTAACTCTTTTCCCCCATACCGTTTTATTTCGACACAGCTCCAAGCTGTGGTTGTTGTTAGGCACTTGGAACATGGCGATAGGTTCTCAAACTCCTCATAAATATATATTTCTCCTTCTGTCCCGTAAAACTGTCAACTCTCTGTTTACGTACACGCTGTTATCTCCTTTCTATCTCCACACATCAACACAATAACTTCTCCATTCCCTTGTCTGATTTCTTTGCTTTGTCCATCTCTCTATTTTTCCAATCTCTTCCCTCTCTGTCTCTCTGCTTCTTTCAGGCCGTAAAGCATCCTACATGTAACATACAGGTAGCTGCCAAAATAAAGGAAACACCAACATAAAGTGTTTTAATAGTGTGTTGGGCCACCACGAATCGCCAGAACAGCTTCAATGCACCTTGACATAGATTCTACAAGAGTCTGGAACTCTATTGGAGGGATGGGACATCGTTCACCATTTTTATACATGACTCTAAGCATGATGGGATGTTAATTACTTAATTAACTCAGGACCCACAGCTGTGTGGAAGCACCTGCTCATTTACTCAAAATGTTTTCTTTATTATGGCAGTTACTTGTACCTTCCCATAACCTAATATAGCACGTACATAATCTGATATTGAACACACCGCAGGAGGTTAACGCAGTGCTTAAGCTACCTCCTGAAGCTGTCACAGTAGGAGCAACACACCAACATTTCTCTTTATACTGTTACCTGTCCTCTAATGATACCTTTGAAAGCTCCTCAAAGCCACCTTTAAAAGAACCCTTTGGATCCGAGAGTATCTGTACATACCAACACATGTCAAAACACCAAATCCACTGTGTTGAGGCTTTCTAGCTGGCTTAAAACACACACCATGGCTTTCAATTAGGTTTAGATGAAACAGGTTTGAAATGCCGCTGGGACAGAGATATGTGTTATTGACTTGTGGAGAAGGTCAGGGTGTTATCTTTCATGTTCTGATTAAACATGACCATGATCAAAGGACATGTGTCGGAAAGGGATGCTCAGCGGGCTGGGCTTCTTCTGAGAGAAGATCTACGCTGATTGTGTAAGGGCATTCTCTCCCTCAGGCTGGGACGGAGGGTATCATGGGGGAGGAGTTAAAGAGGAGGGAAGTGTGGTGTGGCATTGGGTGACAGACCTGGCAACTGAGATAACACAACTTTATCACTCAGGCTCATGGGGGGCGTCAGGACCTTATGACGGCAAGGCACTACAGAGGGTAGTGCGTACGGCCCAGTATATCACTGGGGCAAAGCTGCCTGCCATCCAGGACACCTCACACCAGGCGGTGTCAGAGGAAGGCCCGCAAAAATTGTCAAAGACCCCAGCCACCCCAGTCATAGACTGTCCTCTCTACTACCGCATGTCAAGTGGTACCGGAGTGCCAAGTCTAGGACCAAAAGGCTTCTCAACAGTTTTTACCCCCAAGTCATAAGACTCCTGAACATGTAATGAAATGACTACCCGGACTATTTGCATTGTGTGCTCCCCCCCAACCCCTCTTTAACGCTGCTGCTACTCTCTGTTTATCATATATGCATAGTCACTTTAACTATACATTCATATACATACTACCTCAATTGGCTCGACCAACCAGTGCCTCCACATTGGCTAACCGGGCTATCTGCATTGTGTTCCACCACCCACCACCCCCTCTTTTACGCTGCTGCTACTCTCTGTTTATCATATATGCATAGTCACTTTAACTATACATTCATATACATACTACCTCAAATGGCCTGACCAACCAGTGCTCCCGCACATTGGCTAACTGGGCTATCTGCATTGTGTCCCACCCACCACCCGCCAATCCCTCTTTTACACTACTGCTACTCTCTGTTCATCATATATGCATAGTCACTTTAACCATATCTACATGTACATACTACATCAATTAGCCCGACTAACTGGTGTCTGTATGTTTTATTTCTTTACCTACCTATTGTTCACCTAATACCTTTTTTGCACTATTGTTTAGACACTGTAAGTAAGCATTTCACTGTAAGCGCTACACCTGTTGTATTCAGCGCACGTGACAAATACACTTTGATTTGATTTGATATGCTGTGGACCCAGTCTATTCAAACCCACAGGTTTCTCCTACCATGAGACACACCAACACCTAATCATCTCACTATGTGATGTGGTCCCAGTCTATTCAAACCCACAGGTTTCTCCTACCATGAGACACACCAACACCTAATCATCTCACTATGTGATGTGGTCCCAGTCTATTCAAACCCACAGGTTTCTCCTCCAACATGAACTTCTAACTCCAATTCTGTGTGTGACCTGTACAGTGTTTGTAGCCCCCCAGCATCATTATGGGGTGACAAATGAATCTGTAAACGGAACAAGCCGGGCGCAGTCTCCCTTACTGAAATATCACTTTGCATGTGGGAATTAGAGAGTGTTAGTGAATAACTCAGAGAGACTGGTGCTCGGAGGCCAGACACACAGAGAGGCATAAGACCATGCATCTTAGTTAACACCCCTACATACACCACACTACGCACCACAGATGTCTCCGCCTGCCTCCCACTTTGCTCTCTCTTTCATTCTCTCCATCTCTATAACTCACTCTCAAGCTTTTATGTCTTGGGATATACAGTCTTTCACCTTCTCCCCCCTTCTCTCACCCTCACTGTGTTCCTACCTCTCTTTCACTCTCCAACAACTCTCTCTCTCTCTCTCTCTCTCTCACCCTCACTGTGTTCCTACCTCTCTTTCACTCTCCAACAACTCTCTCTCTCTCTCTCTCTCTCTCTCTCTCTCTCTCTTTCTCTCTCTCTCTCTCTCTCTCTCTCTTTCTCTCTCTCTCTCTCTCTCTCTCTCTCTCTCTCTCTCTCTCTCTCTCTCTCTCTCTCTCTCTCTCTCTCTCTCTCTCTCTCTCTCTCTAATTCAAGGAACTTTATTGGCAGGGGAAACATATGTTACATATTGCCAAAGCAAGTGAAGCAGATAATATACAAAAGTGAAATAAACAATAAAAAATGAACAGTAAACATTACACTCATAGAAGTTCCAAAATAATGAATACATTACAAATCGCTCTCTCTACCCATTCCCCCTATCTCTCTACCTCTTCAGCGCCTCCTCTCTCTCTCTACCCATTCCCCCATCTCTCTACCTCTCCAGCGCCTCCTCTCTCTCTCTACCCATTCCCCCATCTCTACCTCTCCAGCGCCTCCTCTCTCTCTCTACCCATCCCCTATCTCTCTACCTCTACAGCGCCTCCTCTCTCTCTCTACCCATTCCCCCATCTCTCTACCTCTCCAGCGCCTCCTCTCTCTCTTTACCCATTCCCCCATCTCTACCTCTCCAGCGCCTCCTCTCTCTACCCATTCCCCCATCTCTCTACCTCTCCAGCACCTCCTCTCTCTCTCTACCCATTCCCCCCATCTCTCTACTTCTCCAGCGCCTCCTCTCTCTCTCTACCCATTACCCCTATCTCTACCTCTCCAGCGCCTCCTCTCTCTCTCTACCCATTCCCCCTATCTCTCTACCTCTCCAGCACCTCCTCTCTCTCTCTACCCATTCCCCCAACTCTCTACCTCTCCAGCGCCTCCTCTCTCTCTCTACCCATTCCCCCAACTCTCTACCACTCTAGCGCCTCCTCTCTCTCTCTACCCATTCCCCCTATCTCTCTACCTCTCCAGCGCCTCCTCTCTCTCTCTACCCATTCCCCCTATCTCTCTACCTCCAGCGCCCCTCTCTCTCTCTACCCATTCCACCCATCTCTCTACCTCTCCAGCGCTTCCTCTCTCTCTCTACCCATTCCCCCTATCTCTACCTCTCCAGCGCCTTCTCTCTCTCTCTACCCATTCCCCTATCTCTCTACCTCTCCAGCGCCTCCTCTCTCTCTCTACCCATTCCCCCTATCTCTACTACCTCTCAGCACCTCCTCTCTCTCTCTACCCATTCCCCCAACTCTCTACCTCTCCAGCGCCTCCTCTCTCTCTACCCATTCCCCCAACTCTCTACCTCTCTAGCGCCTCCTCTCTCTCTCTACCCATTCCCCCTATCTCTACCTCTCCAGCGCCCCCTCTCTCTCTCTCTACCCATTCCACCCATCTCTCTACCTCTCCAGCGCTTCCTCTCTCTCTACCCATTCCCCCTATCTCTACCTCTCCAGCGCCTCCTCTCTCTCTACCCATTCCCCCTATCTCTCTACCTCTCCAGCGCCTCCTCTCTCTCTCTACCCATTCCCCCTATCTCTCTACCTCTCCAGCACCTCCTCTCTCTCTCTACCCATTCCCCCATCTCTCTACCTCTCCAGCGCCTCCTCTCTCTCTACCCATTCCCCCATCTCTCTACCTCTCCAGCACCTCCTCTCTCTCTACCCATTCCCCCATCTCTCTACCTCTCCAGCGCCTCCTCTCTCTCTCTACCCATACCCCCAACTCTCTACCTCTCTAGCGCCTCCTCTCTCTCTACCCATCCCCCTATCTCTCTACCTCTCCAGCGCCTCCTCTCTCTCTACCCATCCCCCTATCTCTCTACCTCTCCAGCGCCTCCTCTCTCTCTACCCATCCCCCTATCTCTCTAACTCTCCAGCGCCTCCTCTCTCTCTACCCATTCCCCCTATCTCTCTACCTCTCCAGCGCCTCCTCTCTCTCTCTACCCATTCCCCCCATCTCTCTACCTCTCCAGCGCCTCCTCTCTCTCTCTACCCATTCCCCCCATCTCTCTACCTCTCCAGCGCCTCCTCTCTCTCTCTACCCATTCTCCCCATGTCTCTACCTCTCCAGCGCCGCCTCTCTCTTTGTATCATGTATTCATTTTACGTTATTGAATTTGTTAAAAAAAACTAACTATAACTATAATCAATACCACTCTCTCAGTAGCTATTGACAAAATACCTCTCAAAACTTCCCATCGCTTCAGACTTACCTGGTAAATGTTCATCTTTTGCTATTCTTAGTCCCAGTTTATTTAAACCAATGATCATAAACTGGAAGGCCTTCAAAGTTGGATTTCAGCATTTCAGTACAGTATCTGAAGATTTCTCTTTTCTCTTTCCACAGAGGAACTGAGGAACACACACATAATGTACAGACAGACACACCATTTACCAGAGTCCCTAGAAAGTGTGTTTTCCCAGAGTCTCAGCTAGCAGAGTTCATGACCCCGAAGTTGACTGAGGTGGCAAGACGACACTAACGGGCGAGGGGGAGGTGTATGTTCTGCAGTCAAATGAAAGTTGCAAGAATTCTGTGTCAACACCCAGACAGGGAAACAGGATTTCTAGACGCTACTTTGATCCAAAGCCATATTTATGGGAAAGTGGGTGGTGTCAATCCCACTGGTACAGGGAGTAAACCCCTTGAGTTTTACAGGCAAGCTCTCAGAGCAATATACAAACAGCAAAACAATACTGAGATGTACTGACTGCTATATGGGCAGAATCCTCATTGGGAAATAGGTCTTGTGTAAATTATGCATTGATTAAAAGTTCAAACTTTAAGCTGTGTGCATGTTAGGATTGTGCCCAAACTAATTATTGTATAAAACACCTTTATTTCGCCTTCCACACCGAATGTAAGAATCAGAAATACTAACCTAGTCCCACCCCTCCCTTCTGTCACCCCTGTATCACCCGCTTCACCTCTGAGTGCCACGTCCTTTCAGCCCCCCGGTTGGCAATGCATGCTGGGTAAAATTAGTACACTTCAACTTGACATCCTCCGCTTCTCGACGGAACTGGAAACACTGTTTTTCATCCTAATTATCAGCTCTCTCCCGCCTTCTAATTCTGGGAATCGCAACGTATCTCTGAGAGTTTCTGTGAAGTCCTTCCGTGCTCTGTGACAGGCTGGCATACCGTCACACCATCTGAAGTTACCGGGGGAAACCAGGTTACTCCAGCGATGATACTCCAGCTCACCCCTCTGTCTCTCCTCACCCCTATGCCTCTCCTCACCCCTCACCTCTCTGCCTCTCCTCACCCCTCTCACCCCTCTGCCTCTCCTCACCCCTCTGCCTCTTCTCAACCCTCTCACCCCTCTGCCTCTCCTCACCCCTCTGCCTCTCCTCACCCCTCTGCCTCTCCTCACCCCTCTCACCCCTCTGCCTCTCCTCATCCCTATGCCTCTCCTCACCCTCTGCCTCTCCTCACCCCTCTCACCCCTCTGCCTCTCCTCATCCCTATGCCTCTCCTCACCCCTCTGCCTCTCCTCCCCCATCTCACCCCTCTGCCTCTCCTCACCCCTCACTCCCTTCTTGCATCCCTCCACCCCTCTCACCCTTCTCATCCCTCTCGCTACTCCTTGACAGCACTCTACCGGAGTTCCTCTCACCCATCCCCTCTCATCACGCTCTCTAATCAGTATCTCCCTCCCCCCCATCTCCCGCCCCACTTTCTCCCCGCTGACAACCATGGACCTGAGTCACCTCTCCAGCTTTTCTCTCCGTCTATCTACCTCATATGTAAACAACCTGTACTCATACCCCCCCAAGTCTCTCTAACTCTCAGCGGGCCTCGCTCTGTCTCTGACGGGAAGACGCTAGCTGAGAGAAGAGAGGACCTATAAACTACTACCAGACAGGCCTGCTCTGCATCTCCAATCCTCCCTCTCTCTCTGCTGCTCTCCCTCCTCTCTCTCTCTCTGCTGCTTTCCCTCCTCTCTCTCTCGCAGCTCTCCCTCTTTCTCATTCTCTCTCTCTCCCTACTGCTCTCTCTCTCGCTCTCTCCCTACTGCTCTCTCTCACTCTCTCCCTACTGCTCTCTCTCTCTCTCTCCATACTGCTCTCTCTCTCTCCCTACTGCACTCTCTCTCGCTCTCTCCCTACTGCTCTCTCTCTCTCCCTACTTCCCTCTCTCTCCCCTACTGCCCTCTCTCTCTCTCTCTCCCTACTGCCCCCCCTCTCTCTCTCTCTCTCTCCCTACTGCCCTCTCTCTCTCTCCCTACTGCCCTCTCTCTCTCCCCTACTGCCCCCTCTCTCTCCCTACTGCCCTCTCTTTCTCCCTACTGCTCTCTCTCTCTCCCTACTGCCCTCTCTCTCTCCCTACTGCCCCCTCTCTCTCTCCCTACTGCCCTCTCTCTCTCTCTCTTTCTCTCTCTCTCCCCTACTGCACTCTCTCTCTCTCCCTACTGCCCTCTCTTTCTCTCTCTCTCTACTGCCCTCTCTCTCTCTCTTTCTCTCTCTCTCTCCCTACTAACCTCTCTCTCTCTCTCCCTACTGCCCCCTCTCTCTCTCTCCCTACTGCCCTCTCTCTCTCTCCCTACTGCCCTCTCACTCTCCCTACTGCCCTCTCTCTCTCTCCCTACTACCCTCTCTCCCTCTCTCTCTCTCTCCCTACTGCCCTCTCACTCTCCCTACTGCCCTCTCTCTCTCTCTCTCTCTCCCTACTGCCCTCTCTCTCTCTCTCTCTATCTCTCTCTCTCCCTACTGCCCCCTCTCTCTCTCTCTCTCTCTCTCTCTCTCTCTCTCTCCCTACTGCCCTCTCTCTCTCTTGCTCTCTCTGTCTCTCTCTCACTAATGCAAAAACAGTTAGGGGGTCAAAAACATGATTTAAATTGCAAATATAGTCACGGGCTGAATAACAAGGGCAGAGTTATAGCTGATGATGGTAATTGCGGTGGGGCCCCAGAGATGTTGATGTGATTGTTGTGATGTTAAAGAGTGCACAGCCAATATCAGTTTACTGGGCCAATGAGGCGTGAAGAAGCTACACACTACATGGTCCCCCTCCCTCTCTTTATTACCCCCTCCCTCTCTTTATTCCCCCCTCCCTCTCGTTATTCCCCCCTCCCTCTCTTTCAGGGACAGAGGCTTTTAAGCAGCATCTGAGAAGGTATAACTCTCCCTCAGTCGTGTGGCTTGTGCCTATAGCTCTACTCAGTCAGACAGAACCAACACGACTGCAAGTCATAAACTAGTATAGTCAGTGAATAATATGACAATCTAATACGTCACAATTGTGCCAGGAAAGAAACTATTCAATTCAATATCTTTTCAATATATTCATTTCTAGACCAATGGGAACTTTCGTTCTCCCAAATTTGAAAGGTCAATGGTGAGACTTGTATGAAGGTTGTGACTGTGTACTATAAGAAAAGGTCATGTATTTGCTTTATTAAGTACTATCTGCTCCCCTGCAAAGTGCTTCGGTCACACTTTATTTGGATGGTCCCGAATATCCATCTGTATATCCTCTAAAGATGGTCCTACTATCAACTGACTATCTGTTGATAAGAAACTGCTTGCTAATGTTACATTTAGGGTTAGGGTAAGGTTTACAATAAGGGTTAGGATAAGGGATAAGTTTAGGATTAGGATAAGGGTTATGGAGAGGGTTATGGAGGGTTATGGAGGGTTATGGAGAGAGAGAGAGAGAGAGAGAGAGAGAGAGAGAGAGAGAGAGAAATGTTTGTGTTTCATCTACTTTCAAATCATTTCTCCCTCCAAGATGTCATTATGAAAATGGATTCTGTCGGGCCTTGCTGTGTTTTAGAGAGCAGAGGAAGACAGGAACAGCGAGGCAAGTCTGCTCCATCTTTTCATTAATCAGAAATCATTTAATCATCCTCCGGAGACCAGACCACTCTGAGTGAAATGAGAATGAGCTCTTTCTCCTCTTTTTATCTCCCCTCTGTTAGATACGCTGTCTTCATTTTTCCTCTCCGCTTACTGGGACTTCTGGAGTCTACAAATGCCAAAGCAATAAACCGCGAAACCAAATTCCCTCTCTCTCTCTCTCTCTCTCTCTCTCTCTCTCTCTTTCTCTCCCTCTCTCTCGCTCTCTCTCTCTCTCTCCCTCTCTCTCTCTCCCTCTCTCTCTCTCGCGTTACAGCGATAGACTGCGTGTTCAGTAGTAAAACAGAATCAGAGCTTTATGCGAACAAGGCCACGGTGACAGAACACACACGTCCAATCAGCTCTCCCCCTCCACATTCTGTCAGTCAGGTTTTCCCACGGCTCACCAGCTACTGCTATCAGTCAGGCTGGTTGGTTTGGTCAGAGGACAGATAAAATGTTCAGAGTTCAATAAGCTCATTTACTGTGGCTAGCTCTTCAAAAAGACATAATAAATGAGGAAGCGATGATGTGGCAGGGGACATAGAGAGAAAGAGAGAGAGAGAGAGAGGGAGAGAGCGAGGGAGAGAGAGAGAGAGGGAGAGAGAGAGAGAGAGAGAGGGAGAGAAAGAGAGAGAGAGAGCGAGAGGGAGAGAGAGAGAGAGGGAGAGAGAGAGAGAGAGAGAGAGAAGATAAAGAGAAGGATAGTTAGAACAAACAAACATTCTACACCTACACAAAGCGACTACGTAAATAATTCAAAATGCAACGGAGCATGAATGGTCTCTGACATTTAAACGAGAGTGAAGCTTCATCCTCCCCCTTTCCCTCTCCATCTATACCCTCCATTGCTCTCTTCCCTCTCTCCTTAATGTAGAATCCACGGAGAATAATGATTATGCAGATAATGGGAGGGGTGGATTATGGGGGAAATTAGGCTGCACGCATACAGAGCTGCAGGCTGTTCCTCTGCTCTCTACCCAAGGAAATTGCACTCACACACACACACACACTCACACACGAGCATCACACACACACACACACACACACACACGAGCATCACACACACACACACACACACACACACACACACACACACACACACACACACACACACACACACACACACACACACACACACACACACACACACACACACACACACACACACGGATGACAGGTGCATTACTTATTCTAAGTTGCAAATTTAATAAGGAGATGCAATTTCCCCTTTCCTCGTTCTTTCTCCTCAGTGTGTGTGTTTCCCCTCTATTACTGTGAACATCACTGCTCTTTCTCCTGTTAATAAAACATTGTTGCCAGTGAGCGATGGTTAAAAGGAGCACAGGAAGGCATGGCTCATTTCAGTGAGCTGTTACCTTCACACAGCTAGACAACACCTTCCCTTTACCCACCTATACACTCCTACTCATTTTCATACATTACTCCCTAATAAGTCCAGACTGATCACTAGAAACATACTGAGATTTCGGATGTTTGAAAAGGTCCTGAAGACTTTGATTACATGCCTTCTTGCACTTACCAGAGAAAAATAAGAATAATTAGCTAGCCCTGGGAGCGAACTCGTGATGCTGCTTGCCAGAGCACGCTGCTTAGACCACTGCACTTTACTATGAACTGTGACATTACTGTGAATACTGATGGTAAACCCAGACATTACTGTGAATACTGATGGTAAACCCTGACATTACTGTGAATACTGATGGTAAACCCAGACATTCCTGTGAACACTGATGGTAAACCCTGACATTACTGTGAATACTGATGGTAAACCCAGACATTACTGTGAATACTGATGGTAAACTCTGACATTACTGTGAATACTGATGGTAAACCCTGACATTACTGTGAATACTGATGGTAAACCCTGACATTACTGTGAATACTGATGGTAAACCCTGACATTACTGTGAATACTGATGGTAAACCCTGACATTACTGTGAATACTGATGGTAAACCCTGACATTACTGTGAATACTGATTGTAAACCCTGACATTACTGTGAATACTGATGGTAAACCCTGACATTACTGTGAATACTGATGGTAAACCCAGACATTACTGTGAATACTGATGGTAAACCCAGACATTACTGTGAACACTGATGGTAAACCCAGACATTACTGTGAATACTGATGGTAAACCCAGGCATTACTGTGAATACTGATGGTAAACCCTGACATTACTGTGAATACTGATTGTAAACCCTGACATTACTGTGAATACTGATGGTAAACCCAGACATTCCTGTGAACACTGATGGTAAACCCTGACATTACTGTGAATACTGATGGTAAACCCAGACATTACTGTGAATACTGATGGTAAACTCTGACATTACTGTGAATACTGATGGTAAACCCTGACATTACTGTGAATACTGATGGTAAACCCTGACATTACTGTGAATACTGATGGTAAACCCTGACATTACTGTGAATACTGATGGTAAACCCAGACATTACTGTGAATACTGATGGTAAACCCAGACATTACTGTGAACACTGATGGTAAACCCAGACATTACTGTGAATACTGATGGTAAACCCAGGCATTACTGTGAATACTGATGGTAAACCCTGACATTACTGTGAATACTGATGGTAAACCCAGACATTACTGTGAACACTGATGGTAAACCCAGACATTACTGTGAATACTGATGGTAAACCCAGACATTACTGTGAATACTGATGGTAAAACCCAGACATTACTGTGAATACTGATGGTAAAACCCTGATCTTGTGAATAAGTCGTACAAAGGCTATAGTGGCTACAGGTCTCTGATAGACCATATTCACCCTCATATCCTGTCCATTGTCTGCAGACTTCCTGTCTGCTGAGTCCAGTGAGTGGATATCAGACAGACAGACTGGAGGTTTTATGATGATGGTTTTATCACAGTGTTCCTACCATGGAGAGCTTTTCCTATATAGGACTGGTGATCATTCAGCAGTATGGGTATCAGTGATCAGCATAACTTACTTCCCCAGAGATCAGTCTTCATCTTAGAGACAACCATCTCCTTACCCAATATATAACCACACAAACCAAAAACTATCACGCAGCATTCTGGAAACAATGCTGGAATGCAACACTCCTCAGTTGCAGCTCGTGTGGTTAATTTTGCCTTGACGACCTCATTTAAGCCCCGATGAATAAATAACAGAGCCGGGGCTGTTCATCATAGCATCAACCTGCTATTCTTTATATACACCGGTACTCAATCAGACATTAATGATCCATTAGGCCTTGTTGCTGGGTAAAGTGGGATTGCTGAAGATCACGTGGTTGGGGTCTGAAGACAGAGATAGACCTCTGGGTCTGTACAGTTAACACAGAGAGAGGGGTGGGTGGGTGGGTGGGTGGGGGTGGAGAGGGGAGGGAAAGAAATGGAAAAACCCAGCACCTTATTCAGAAGTCTGACGCAATCCTGAAACATCTAAATATTTTAAAGTGGCTTTAAAAGGCTCAAAGAGAAAAGGAGAATAAGAGGTGGAGAGAGAGAGAGAGAAGGGGAGAGGGGGAGAGAGAGAGAAGGGGAGAGGGGGAGAGAGAGAGAGAGAGAGAAGGGGAGAGGGGGAGAGAGAGAGAGAGAAGGGGAGAGGGGAGAGAGAGAGAAGGGGAGGGGGAGAGGGGAGAGAGAGAGGGAGAGAGAGAGAGAGAGAGAGAGAGAGGGAGAGGGGGAGAGAGAGAGAAGGGGAGAGAGAGAGAGAGAGAGAGAGAGATAGAGAGAAAGAGAGAGAGAGATTGAGAGAGAGAGAGAGGGGGGGAGAGAGAGAGGGGGGGAGAGGGAGAGAGAGAGAGAGAGAAGGGAGGAGAGAGAGAGAGAGGGGAGAGGAGGAGAGAGAGAGAAGGGGAGAGGGGGAGAGAGAGAGAAGGGGAGAGGGGGAGAGAGAGAGAAGGGGAGAGAGAAAGAGAGAGAGGAGAGAGAGAGAGAGAGAGAGAGAGAGGGGGGATAAGGGGAGAGGGGAGAGAGAGAGAGAAGGGGAGAGGTGGAGAGAGAGAGAAGGGGAGAGGTGGAGAGAGAGAGAGAGAGAGAGAGAGAGAGAGAGAGAGAAGGGAGAGGTGGAGAGAGAGAGCGAGAAGGGGAGAGGTGGAGAGAGAGAAGGGGAGAGGTGGAGAGAGAGAGAGGGGGAGAGGAGGAGAGCAAGCAGTGGTATTGTGGGCAGATAGAAGTGGAGGGAGATTAAAAAAAGGAAAATAAAGAAGTGTTCTCTTCATTCCTTTAATTAGCAAATGACTGATAATGGGTAATTATCTGGCCTGTTGAATGGAGAGGCCTCTTACCTGGCCTTATCAGAAACAGAGAGAGAGAAAGGGAGGAAGGAGAGAGGTCTGCTCAACTACAGTAACACATATCTGTGAATACTTCAAGGAAGGAAGGATGGAAGGAAAGAAAGACGGATACATGTTCAAAGTATTCAAACAGGACTATATCCTGCATGGGAACCACCACGGCAAAACAGCGACCCCTTGTGGTATTAGAAATGCATTATACTGAGATTCGATGTCACACAGTGGAAGAATGGAACATACTGTAGGGCTCATTCATACCAGAACATGTAACACACAATCTGCCACTGAAATGACACATTATACAGAACATACTGTATTACACACCTCAGGGTGTATGACCAATCCAAAGAGGGACAATGTGTGTGTCATTGCTGTATGCGGCAGGTGATTAGCAGAGACAGACTGTCCCTCTCCCATTACACTGGGGTCATACGAACACACGTCCTTCACACAGCCAGAGACAGAAAGCCACACAGACAGACCAGAGACCACAGTGCTTTCATGTATAGAGCAGTAATCAACATTATAGATATTAATTCAGTCATTCTGCTGCTGTGATTCAAATGGAATGGAAATGGAATAGAAATGGTTGTCTGTTCTATAAATTATATTTCTGGGGTTAGATTGTTCCTGAAAAAAGTATACTAAAAATGTAAAACTTGGAATGAAATCAAACCGCCATCATTAACACATTGGAAAAATCAAATGATTTATTATTGAAATATTGAAATAGCGGCGACCGAGAAAAACAGACCATAATGCAGGCACTAGGGAGGGGAGGGGTGTGTGAACATGCAGGCACTAGGGAGGGGAGGGGTGTGAACATGCAGGCACTAGGGAGGGAGGGGTGTGTGAACATGCAGGCACTAGGGAGGGGGGGTGTGTGAACATGCAGGCACTAGGGAGGGGAGGGGTGTGTGAACATGCAGGCACTAGGGAGGGGGGGTGTGTGAACATGCAGGCACTAGGGAGGGGAGGGTGTGTGAACATGCAGGCACTGAACATGCAGGCACTAGGGAGGGAGGGGTGTGTGAACATGCAGGCACTAGGGAGGGAGGGGTGTGTGAACATGCAGGCACTAGGGAGGGGAGGGGTGTGTGAACATGCAGGCACTAGGGAGGGGAGGGGTGTGTGAACATGCAGGCACTAGGGAGGGGAGGGGTGTGAACATGCAGGCACTAGGGAGGGAGGGGTGTGTGAACATGCAGGCACTAGGGAGGGAGGGGTGTGAACATGCAGGCACTAGGGAGGGGAGGGTGTGTGAACATGCAGGCACTAGGGAGGGGAGGGGTGTGTGAACATGCAGGCACTAGGGAGGGAGGGGTGTGTGAACATGCAGGCACTAGGGAGGGAGGGGTGTGAACATGCAGGCACTAGGGAGGGGAGGGGTGTGAACATGCAGGCACTAGGGAGGGGAGGGGTGTGTGAACATGCAGGCACTAGGGAGGGAGGGGTGTGTGAACATGCAGGCACTAGGGAGGGGAGGGGTGTGTGAACATGCAGGCACTAGGGAGGGAGGGGTGTGTGAACATGCAGGCACTAGGGAGGGAGGGGTGTGAACATGCAGGCACTAGGGAGGGGAGGGGTGTGAACATGCAGGCACTAGGGAGGGAGGGGTGTGTGAACATGCAGGCACTAGGGAGGGAGGGGTGTGTGAACATGCAGGCACTAGGGAGGGGAGGGGTGTGTGAACATGCAGGCACTAGGGAGGGAGGGGTGTGTGAACATGCAGGCACTAGGGAGGGAGGGTGTGTGAACATGCAGGCACTAGGGAGGGGAGGGGTGTGTGAACATGCAGGCACTAGGGAGGGGAGGGGTGTGTGAACATGCAGGCACTAGGGAGGGGAGGGGTGTGTGAACATGCAGGCACTAGGGAGGGAGGGGTGTGTGAACATGCAGGCACTAGGGAGGGGAGGGGCACTAGGGAGGGAGGGGTGAACATGCAGGCACTAGGGAGGGGAGGGGTGTGTGAACATGCAGGCACTAGGGAGGGGAGGGGTGTGTGAACATGCAGGCACTAGGGAGGGGAGGGGTGTGAACATGCAGGCACTAGGGAGGAGGGTGTGTGAACATGCAGGCACTAGGGAGGGAGGGGTGTGTGAACATGCAGGCACTAGGGAGGGGGGGTGTGTGAACATGCAGGCACTAGGGAGGGGAGGGGTGTGTGAACATGCAGGCACTAGGGAGGGAGGGGTGTGTGAACATGCAGGCACTAGGGAGGGGAGGGTGTGTGAACATGCAGGCACTAGGGAGGGGAGGGGTGTGTGAACATGCAGGCACTAGGGAGGGGAGGGGTGTGAACATGCAGGCACTAGGGAGGGGAGGGGTGTGAACATGCAGGCACTAGGGAGGGGAGGGGTGAACATGCAGGCACTAGGGAGGGGGGGGGTGTGTGAACATGCAGGCACTAGGGAGGGGAGGGGTGTGTGAACATGCAGGCACTAGGGAGGGGAGGGGTGTGTGAACATGCAGGCACTAGGGAGGGGAGGGGTGTGTGAACATGCAGGCACTAGGGAGGGAGGGTGTGTGAACATGCAGGCACTAGGGAGGGGAGGGGTGTGTGAACATGCAGGCACTAGGGAGGGAGGGGTGTGTGAACATGCAGGCACTAGGGAGGGAGGGGTGGTGAACATGCAGGCACTAGGGAGGGGTGGGGTGTGTGAACATGCAGGCACTAGGGAGGGGAGGGGTGTGTGAACATGCAGGCACTAGGGAGGGAGGGGTGTGTGAACATGCAGGCACTAGGGAGGGGAGGGGTGTGTGAACATGCAGGCACTAGGGAGGGAGGGGTGTGTGAACATGCAGGCACTAGGGAGGGAGGGGTGTGTGAACATGCAGGCACTAGGGAGGGGGGTGTGTGAACATGCAGGCACTAGGGAGGGGAGGGGTGTGTGAACATGCAGGCACTAGGGAGGGGAGGGGTGTGTGAACATGCAGGCACTAGGGAGGGAGGGGTGTGTGAACATGCAGGCACTAGGGAGGGGAGGGGTGTGTGAACATGCAGGCACTAGGGAGGGAGGGGTGTGTGAACATGCAGGCACTAGGGAGGGGTGAACATGCAGGCACTAGGGGGAGGGTGTGTGAACATGCAGGCACTAGGGAGGGGAGGGGTGTGTGAACATGCAGGCACTAGGGAGGGAGGGGTGTGTGAACATGCAGGCACTAGGGAGGGAGGTGTGTGAACATGCAGGCACTAGGGAGGGAGGGGTGTGTGAACATGCAGGCACTAGGGAGGGGAGGGGTGTGTGAACATGCAGGCACTAGGGAGGGGAGGGGTGTGTGAACATGCAGGCACTAGGGAGGGGAGGGGTGTGTGAACATGCAGGCACTAGGGAGGAGGGGTGTGTGAACATGCAGGCACTAGGGAGGGAGGGGTGTGTGAACATGCAGGCACTAGGGAGGGGAGGGGTGTGTGAACATGCAGGCACTAGGGAGGGGAGGGGTGTGTGAACATGCAGGCACTAGGGAGGGAGGGGTGTGTGAACATGCAGGCACTAGGGAGGGAGGGGTGTGTGAACATGCAGGCACTAGGGAGGGGGGGTGTGTGAACATGCAGGCACTAGGGAGGGAGGGGTGTGTGAACATGCAGGCACTAGGGAGGGGGAGGGGTGTGTGAACATGCAGGCACTAGGGAGGGAGGGGTGTGTGAACATGCAGGCACTAGGGAGGGGGGGTGTGAACATGCAGGCACTAGGGAGGGGAGGGTGTGTGAACATGCAGGCACTAGGGAGGGGAGGGGTGTGTGAACATGCAGGCACTAGGGAGGGAGGGGTGTGTGAACATGCAGGCACTAGGGAGGGGTGTGTGAACATGCAGGCACTAGGGAGGGGGGGTGTGTGAACATGCAGGCACTAGGGAGGGTGTGTGTGAACATGCAGGCACTAGGGAGGGGAGGGGTGTGTGAACATGCAGGCACTAGGGAGGGGTGTGTGAACATGCAGGCACTAGGGAGGGGTGGGGTGTGTGAACATGCAGGCACTAGGGAGGGGGGGTGTGTGAACATGCAGGCACTAGGGAGGGGTGTGTGAACATGCAGGCACTAGGGAGGGGTGTGTGAACATGCAGGCACTAGGGAGGGGCACTAGGGAGGGGTGTGAACATGCAGGCACTAGGGAGGGGTGTGTGAACATGCAGGCACTAGGGAGGGGGGGTGTGTGAACATGCAGGCACTAGGGAGGGGTGTGTGAACATGCAGGCACTAGGGAGGGGTGTGTGAACATGCAGGCACTAGGGAGGGGTGTGTGAACATGCAGGCACTAGGGAGGGGTGTGTGAACATGCAGGCACTAGGGAGGGGTGTGTGAACATGGGCACTAGTGTGTGAACATGCAGGCACTAGGGAGGGGTGTGTGAACATGCAGGCACTAGGGAGGGGTGTGTGAACATGCAGGCACTAGGGAGGGGTGTGTGAACATGCAGGCACTAGGGAGGGGTGTGTGAACATGCAGGCACTAGGGAGGGGTGTGTGAACATGCAGGCACTAGGGAGGGGTGGTGAACATGCAGGCACTAGGGAGGGGTGTGTGAACATGCAGGCACTAGGGAGGGGTGTGAACATGCAGGCACTAGGGAGGGGTGTGTGAACATGCAGGCACTAGGGAGGAGGGGTGTGTGAACATGCAGGCACTAGGGAGGGGTGTGTGAACATGCAGGCACTAGGGAGGGGGTGTGAACATGCAGGCACTAGGGAGGGGTGTGTGAACATGCAGGCACTAGGGAGGGGTGTGTGAACATGCAGGCACTAGGGAGGGGTGTGTGAACATGCAGGCACTAGGGAGGGGTGTGTGAACATGCAGGCACTAGGGAGGGTGTGTGAACATGCAGGCACTAGGGAGGGGTGTGTGAACATGCAGGCACTAGGGAGGGGTGTGTGAACATGCAGGCACTAGGGAGGGGTGTGTAGGAACATGCAGGCACTAGGGAGGGGTGTGAACATGCAGGCACTAGGGAGGGGTGTGTGAACATGCAGGCACTAGGGAGGGTGTGTGAACATGCAGGCACTAGGGAGGGGTGTGTGAACATGCAGGCACTAGGGAGGGGGTGAACATGCAGGCACTAGGGAGGGGGGTGAACATGCAGGCACTAGGGAGGGGGGTGAACATGCAGGCACTAGGGAGGGGGGGTGAACATGCAGGCACTAGGGAGGGGGTGAACATGCAGGCACTAGGGAGGGGGTGTGAACATGCAGGCACTAGGGAGGGGGGTGAACATGCAGGCACTAGGGAGGGGGGTGAACATGCAGGCACTAGGGAGGGGGGGGTGAACATGCAGGCACTAGGGAGGGGGGTGAACATGCAGGCACTAGGGAGGGGGGTGAACATGCAGGGGGAGGGGTGAACATGCAGGCACTAGGGAGGGGGGTGGGTGAACATGCAGGCACTAGGGAGGGGGTGAACATGCAGGCACTAGGGGGGGGGTGAACATGCAGGCACTAGGGAGGGGGTGAACATGCAGGCACTAGGGAGGGGGGTGAACATGCAGGCACTAGGGAGGGGGGGTGAACATGCAGGCACTAGGGAGGGGGGGGTGAACATGCAGGCACTAGGGAGGGGGGAACATGCAGGCACTAGGGAGGGGGTGAACATGCAGGCACTAGGGAGGGGGGGTGAACATGCAGGCACTAGGGAGGGGGGGTGAACATGCAGGCACTAGGGAGGGGGAACATGTGAACATGCAGGCACTAGGGAGGGGGGGTGAACATGCAGGCACTAGGGAGGGGGGTGAACATGCAGGCACTAGGGAGGGGGGTGAACATGCAGGCACTAGGGAGGGGGGTGAACATGCAGGCACTAGGGAGGGGGGGTGAACATGCAGGCACTAGGGAGGGGGGGTGAACATGCAGGCACTAGGGAGGGGGAGGGCACTAGGGAACATGCAGGCACTAGGGAGGGGGTGAACATGCAGGCACTAGGGAGGGGGGGTGAACATGCAGGCACTAGGGAGGGGGGGGTGAACATGCAGGCACTAGGGAGGGGGGTGAACATGCAGGCACTAGGGAGGGGGGTGAACATGCAGGCACTAGGGAGGGGGTGAACATGCAGGGCACTAGGGAGGGGGTGAACATGCAGGCACTAGGGGGGGGTGAACATGCAGGCACTAGGGAGGGGGGTGAACATGCAGGCACTAGGGAGGGGGGTGAACATGCAGGCACTAGGGAGGGGGTGAACATGCAGGGTGAACATGCAGGCACTAGGGAGGGGGAGGTGAACATGCAGGCACTAGGGAGGGGGGGTGAACATGCAGGCACTAGGGAGGGGGGTGAACATGCAGGCACGAGGGGGTGAACATGCAGGCACTAGGGGGGGAAACATGCAGGCACTAGGGGTGAACATGCAGGCACTAGGGAGGGGGTGAACATGCAGGCACTAGGGAGGGGGGTGAACATGCAGGCACTAGGGAGGGGGTGAACATGCAGGCACTAGGGAGGGGGGTGAACATGCAGGCAGTAGGGAGGGGGGTGAACATGCAGGCACTAGGGAGGGGGGTGAACATGCAGGTACTAGGGAGGGGGGGTGAACATGCAGACACTAGGGAGGGGGGTGGGTGAACATGCAGGCACTAGGAGGGGTGTGTGAACATGCAGGCACTAGGGAGGGGGGGTGAACATGCAGGCACTAGGGAGGGGGGTGAACATGCAGGCACTAGGGAGGGGGGTGAACATGCAGGCACTAGGGAGGGGGGTGGGGTGAACATGCAGGCACTAGGGAGGGGGGTGGGGTGAACATACAGGCACTAGGGAGGGGGGGTGAACATGCAGGCACTAGGGGGGGTTGGGGTGAACATGCAGGCACTAGGGAGGGGGGTGAACATGCAGGCACTAGGGAGGGGGTGGGGTGGGGTGAACATGCAGGCACTAGGGAGGGGGGGGCGGACATGCAGGCACTAGGGAGGGGGTGAACATGCAGGCACTAGGGAGGGGGGTGAACATGCAGGCACTAGGGAGGGGGGTGGGGTGAACATGCAGGCACTAGGGAGGGGGGTGAACATGCAGGCACTAGGGAGGGGGGGTGGGGTGAACATGCAGGCACTAGGGAGGGGGGTGGGGTGAACATGCAGGCACTAGGGAGGGGGGTGGGGTGAACATGCAGGCACTAGGGAGGGGGGGGGGTGAACATGCAGGCACTAGGGAGGGGGGTGTGAACATGCGGGTCTGGGCAGAGGAGATGTAGTCGTTTTTTGTGTTTGTCTGTAAGTTGTTGTTCATATGTGTATTTTAGTATTTGGTGTAAAAAATTGTTTTATTGTTCCTGAGTGCTGAAAGGTGAAAAGGCCACTAATGATTCTGTCAATCAAGGACTGGCCGGCGTGTCACAATTAGTACAACCTTATGTTGTATTAGCATAATTACCATACACAACCATTGATGTATTAGGTGGTATTCTGTTTTATCAGCACAGAGGGAGTGGGGCTTTGGGGCTTTGTATCATTAATGGAAACAACAGTGCAGGGCTAAAAAATAAAACATTTCCCCAAATCTACATATTTCAAAGTTAATCATAAATTCAAACATTTTAAGGCAACATTTGAAATGTAATAATGCCTGACCTCATGCTAGTCCTCCATGTTGTTACATGGATAGGCCAAAGCCGTAGAGGATGATCAACTGTAAGACACAAAGGTCAACTATGATGATCATTTAGAGTAAATATGAGTCTAGGGACCAAACAGAGCCTGGGGGGTTTTGTAAAATGGACAACAAGACAGAGAAAACCCACATCCATCCATCACCATCCATCAACGATGTCATAAAGTGAGGTATTTTCTACTGTGTTTTTGCCTGGGTAATAGGCCATGCCTATTCTACAAAATATACATTGCTGCCAAGGCAAAACAATAACAAGTCGATAAAAAGAAGACAAGGAACCAAGGTTGGCTGTGATGGCTGGAGCTCTGTTCTCCATAATGTGCATGACTTGACCTTCACCTGAATCGCTGGGAGAACTATGAATGGAATATGCTGTCTGTTGATGATGATGTCACAATGGGCTGCTACTGCCATTGAATAAAACAGTGGCAGGAACACTGTTTAGCCAGAGCCTAAACATCTCTATGTCTGTGTTTACCATGAACAGTGAAAAAGAGGCTATTTGCTGGTACAAGATCTTAATTCATTTCTATGGTAACCAGCTCTCTGTGGAGCTCTGTGTTTTTCTCCTCTTCTCTCCTCCATGCACAACACTACCTGCTAAATATAGAGCGAAATAATAACACTGCTGGATCCGTTCACCTGCTGTGTACTGCAGCTGCACGCACACAAACATGCACACACACACGCACACGCACGCACACACGCACGCACACACACACACACACACACACACACACACACACACACACACACACACACACACACACACACACACACACACACACACACACACACACACACACACACACACATACACACACACACACACGCACACGCACGCACACACACACACACACACACACGGACCCACCCACACACGCATGCACACACACACATGTATTAGGGGAATAGGGGATGAGTGAAAGGAAGTGAGGTTGGACTTTGGAAAGAGAGGGTGAGGAGAGAGCAGATGGAGGGAGGGGAGGTGGGAGTGATCGACAGGGAGGAGAGGGATAACCATGGCAGCTGGTGGTAAGAGGACCAGTGATGCTCTCTGCTCTAGCCCAGTCCCACTGCACTTCAGCAGGGCAGATGGACTGGCATGTCCCATGTGCCCTTCACCACCAGGCACCAGACACCAGCCCACACACACCACTCACAACCTAGCACATACCTACATTACATATGCACTCACAAACTCAAACTTGTTGCAGGTTCTTAATAAAGATGTCCGTAATCTATGATCTGATTTTAGGAATACTCTAGTGTCTAGTCCATACCATCAGAGTTAGTTTCTACAGTATATCAGTTCTGTCCATAGCATGAGGAGCTACTGTGGTGCAACACTTCCCTCTAGTGGCCAGTCTCTGTAACTGCACCTCCTCACAGAGCAGCACCCAGGCAGTGGACAGTGGCAGCCAGAGCTCTGATAGTCCTTGGCAGAAAAAAGTAATATTTCAGAATCGATTACTGTCTATTCCTTACTGTCTATTATATTCAATGATAATGTTTCTACTCCAGAACAGTTAACTAGCAATGTTCTAGCATTTAGTCAAACCTCCAACATTACCAGCTACTACTAAATCTCCCATTCCAACAAACAGCCTGTGTGTGTGTGTGTGTGTGTGTGTGTGTGTGTGTGTGTGTGTGTGTGTGTGTGTGTGTGTGTGTGTGGGTGTGTTTGAGCTGTGGGCTGTGTTTTGACGCAGTATAAATAAATAAAAACAGACAGCTGCTGATTGATATAGGGGCATAAAAGCCAGAGTTTTGTTACGTTCTCATTTAATGAAAACTATCATTTCTACCTCTTCCCTTGGAAAGGAAATGGGCAACACTGCAGGAGTTATTTGGTCATAAATTGCAAAATACAGTAGGAGATCTTCTAATGCGATATTTCACTGTGTCACTATAGTGACTCTGCAGTATATCTGAATGAATTCTAAGACACATAACTATACAACCCTAACCTTTAGTACATCACAAACCTTTCACTTTGTACAGACTCAAGGAGATAGAGATGGAACGTTCCAGTGAACTACATACAAATAAGGAAGCACACACACACACACACACACACACACACACACACACACACACACACACACACACACACACACACACACACACACACACACACACACACACACACACACTCCACCAAATGCGGTGGTCCCACATTGACAGACACATGCAGGCTTTTGGCAGAGACTGATATCACTGGCACAAAGGTTACAAATTCAATCAGTGTGGATGAAAACGGCCACCCAGCACCCAGTCACTGTGTCCCATGAAAATATGACTTCTTCTTCTCTCTCTCTGTGTGTGTGTGTGTGTGTGTGTGTGTGTGTGTGTGTGTGTGTGTGTGTGTGTGTGTGTGTGTGCAAACCGGCCCTGGAGGGAACGTGGAACATATCGCTGGGTCGGCAGAAAAGGACCATTAAAAATTCCAACAGGGCAGCACTGTCCCTTTCACCACTGCATGACAGTAAAGGAGGGATGTTACAGGAGGGATGTTACAGGCGGGATGTTAAAGGAGAGATGTTACAGGAGGGTTGTTACAGGAGGGGTGTTAAAGGATGGATGTTACAGGAGGGTTGTTACAGGAGGGATGTTAAAGGATGGATGTTACAGGATGGATGTTACAGGAGGGCTGTTACAGGAGGGATGTTACAGGAGGGAGGTTACAGGAGGGAGGTTATAGGAGAGATGTTACAGGAGGGTTGTTACAGGTGGGATGTTAAAGGAGAGATGTTAGAGGAGGGTTGTTACAGGAGGGGAGTTACAGAAGGGCTGTTACAGGAGATATGTTACAGGAGATATGTTACAGGAGGGCTGTTACAGGAGATATGTTACAGGAGGGATGTTACAGGAGATATGTTACAGGAGATATGTTACAGGAGGGATGTTACAGGAGATATGTTACAGGAGATATGTTACAGGAGGGATGTTACAGGAGGGTTGTTACAGGAGGGGAGTTACAGAAGGTCTGTTACAGGAGGGATGTTACAGGAGGGTTGTTACAGGTGGGATGTTAAAGGAGAGATGTTACAGGAGGGATGTTACAGGAGGGCGAGAGGGAGGAGAGACAATAGAATAGAGAAGTGACATTCGTGTGATACATCAGGAAAATAAAGCCATGAAATAATATGTGAGGAAAGGTTAGCCTGTCTTTCTCACAGCACTATGAAAGAGAACAGACAGAATGAGAGAGAAAGGAGTTATTCGAGTAGGAACATCAGCATATGAGGAAATCCGTCAATTGAAATACATTCATTAGGCACTAATCCATAGATTTCTCATGACTGGGAATACAGATATGCATCTGTTGGTCACAGATTCCTTAAAAAAAGCAACGACAATGAGCCTCAGCATATCGTCACGGTATCTCTGTGAATCCAAATTGCCATCGATAATATGCAATTGTGTTCATTGTCCATAGTTTATGTCCGCCCATACCATAACTTCACCACCACCATGGGGCACTCTATTCACAACTATGACACCAGCAAACCGCTCGCCCACACGACGCCATACAAGCTGGCTGCCATCTGCCTGGTACAGTTGAAACCAGGATTCATCCGTGAAGAACACACTTGAGCTTCCCTGGGGCGGTTTCTGACAGTTTGTGCAGGTCCTGGGTTGGCGTGGTTACATGTTGTCTGCGGTTGTGAGACCGGTTGGACATACTGCCAAATTCACTAAAATGATGTTGGAGGTCGGCTTATGGTAGAGAAATTAACATTCAGTTTTCTGGCAACAGCTCTGGTGGACATTCCTGCAGTTAGCATGCTAACTGAACGCTCTCTCGTCTGTGCGATTGTGTTGTGTGACAAAAGCGTTTTTTTTTTTTGTGTGGCTCCAGCACAAGGTACACCTGTGTAATGATCATACCTTTTAATCAGCTTATTGATATGCAACACCTGTCAGGTGGATGGGTTTTCTTGGCAAATGAGAAATGCTCATTTAACAGGGATGTAAAGTTTTAGAGAAATAAGCTTTTTGAGCGTATGGAACATTTCTGGTATCTTTTATTTCAGCTCATGAAACTTGGGACCAATATTTTACATGTTTATATGCGTTTATATTATTGTTCAGTATAGTTTACCCCAGAATCATAATCCTATTTCTCTCTGCAGCATTGAGTGGGTACCTTGAAGCCAACAGCTTGACCTGACGCTTAACCTAGACGATGACTTGGAGATTACTATGACAATATATTGACACTCAAGAGTACCTCTCTCACTCGCCATCCAGCTGGATGAGTTGAGGGTCTATGGACGTGCTCATCTTATTATTTACCCAGCTGATCCCTCCCTCAAGTGCCTGTGAGTGAGCCTGCATCTGGCAGGGGGGAATGAGCTGAGGGACACCGCCCTCTGCTGGACAAGACATGCAATATACCGGCACACCACATCAATAGGGCTAGTATTGAAAATATATCTTGTAGATTCCATCTGACCCACACCATTTCTTTGCTTCAGTAAAAAGTAAGTCCCACACAATGACATAGACAGTTCACCAGCGGTATTCAGCGCAAAGATAGAGGGGTGGGACTTACAGGAGTGATGCCATCTGATAGAGTGGTCATGCTGATGGACGTGCTCATCTTGTCAAAGGAGGAGAGGGAGGGAGGGGAAGGGCTCCTCTTCTCCATCACTTCCTGTCTCTGGAGGAAGTCACGCCAGGCACGCTGGATACTAAGAAACATACACACATAGCCAAGAGTGAAACACACACTTTCACACACACCTTCACACACACACGCTCACACACACACACAACTCACATCAACACTTTGGTCTCCAGTGGGGGCATGTTGAAGTTGTTCTCAAGGTCTGTAGTCAGCTGGTGACTGAGAGGGAGATAGAGAAGTGTAGGGAGGAGGAAAGAAATAGAGAGAGAGGGGGGGGGGGGGGGGGGGGAGTGTAATAACTACAAGTACACAGAGCTGAGTTCTAATCTTTCCAGTGCCAGTGTCGGGGTTATCAGTAATTACACAGAGATGCCCTGGTCCCCACTGCTGGGAAATTGAGTTTTACAGTGCACATGTGTGTATGTGTGCCAACCTACAGTACCTCTGCAGCTGAATGCTTTCATCATTGACGTGCTTTAAGCCAGTCTGGAGGCTCTTCAGTTCATCCTATGAGAGAGTGAAAGAGAGAGGAGAGAGAGAGAGAAGGAGAGAGAGAGAGAGAGAGAGAGAGAGAGAGAGAGAGAGAGAGAGAGAGAGAGAGAGAGAGAAATAGAAAGGGATTACAACATCAATCTCTCAGACAGACATACTGTACAGAAAAAAAACCTATTTTTCTCATCTCCATCTTCTCTAACTTTTGTGTGCGTGTGTTGAGTGAGTGAGTGAGTGAGTGAGTGTGTGTGTGTGTGTGTTGAGTGAGTGAGTGAGTGAGTGTGTGTGTGTTTGTTGAGTGCGATCTCCTCTGCTCAGCACTGGTACCCCTGTAGGGGGGTAGTAAGGCAGTATTTTGGAGAGGTTAGATGTGAAGTTTCTATGTGAAGTTAGTAAAGTTAACTGTGGAAGTTCTCTGCTGATTTTGCCAGTCAGCATTCAGCTGTGTTTGGCCCAGAAACAGAGAGAAGGACAGAGACCCAGAGGCAGCATGGAGCAGTCAGAGGAGACAGGGGGTTGGGGTGGGGTAAGGGGGGTGAGGGGGGTACATGGATCCTCCAGGAAGTCAACTTGAGTGTTTATCATTCATGACACCACATAACAGAAAAGGTTCTCTAGTCTCACAAATGTTGGATTAGATACCACTGGCCAATTCCCACTGCTGAGGATGGGAGTTTAGCCAGAAACCTGGTTTCCTGAAGTTTACACTGTGATGGATCAATTCCACTGACGTCAAAATGCTGAGGAGGGGAGAATAAAATGTTGCTTTAAATCCCCCTCTCCTCTGGCTTTAATAATTCCCTGAAAATAAGCGCTGACTTGCCCCTGCATAAGTGATCAGACTAATTAAATTACAAGTAGAATTAAACTGGAGCTTGGTCTCTAGAGCAGCCAGGGGTCCACAGTGAGGCACAGAGTGGGTGGGAGGTGGAGCAGGAGAGGTGTGTGTGTGTAGGTAATCCTTCTGATTTTATGAGATGAAAGTGGTTGATTTCTATGTATTTGCATGTAACTGTTTTGTGCCCACAAAGTATTTTAAAATCCTATCATAGCATTTATTATCTCCTACATCACAGTATGTTCCTCTGTTCCCTACCATCACAGAGTATCTATGACACAGTACGTTCCTCTGTTCCCTACCATCACAGAGTATCTATGACACAGTACGTTCCTCTGTTCCGTACCATCACAGAGTATCTATGACACAGTATGTTCCTCTGTTCCGAACCATCACAGAGTATCTATGACACAGTATGTTCCTCTGTTCCCTACCATCACAGAGTATCTATGACACAGTACGTTCCTCTGTTCCGTACCATCACAGAGTATCTATGACACAGTATGTTCCTCTGTTCCCTACCTCACAGAGTATCTATGACACAGTATGTTCCTCTGTTCCCTACCATCACAGAGTATCTATGACACAGTATGTTCCTCTGTTCCGAACCATCACAGAGTATCTATGACACAGTACGTTCCTCTGTTCCGTACCATCACAGAGTATCTATGACACAGTATGTTCCTCTGTTCCCTACCTCACAGAGTATCTATGACACAGTATGTTCCTCTGTTCCCTACCATCACAGAGTATCTATGACACAGTACGTTCCTCTGTTCCGTACCATCAAATCAAATCAAATCAAATTTTATTTGTCACATACACATGGTTAGCAGATGTTAATGCGAGTGTAGCGAAATGCTTGTGCTTCTAGTTCCGACAATGCAGTGATAACCAACAAGTAATCTAACTAACAATTCCAAAACTACTGTCTTATACACAGTGTAAGGGGATAAGGAATATGTACATAAGGATATATGAATGAGTGATGGTACAGAGCAGCATACAGTAGATGGTATCGAGTACAGTATATACATATGAGATGAGTATGTAGACAAAGTAAACAAAGTGGCATAGTTAAAGTGGCTAGTGATACATGTATTACATAAGGATGCAGTCGATGATGTAGAGTACAGTATATACGTATGCATATGAGATGAATAATGTAGGGTAAGTAACATTATATAAGGTAGCATTGTTTAAAGTGGCTAGTGATATATTTACATCATTTCCCATCAATTCCCATTATTAAAGTGGCTGGAGTTGGGTCAGTGTCAATGACAGTGTGTTGGCAGCAGCCACTCAATGTTAGTGGTGGCTGTTTAACAGTCTGATGGCCTTGAGATAGAAGCTGTTTTTCAGTCTCTCGGTCCCAGCTTTGATGCACCTGTACTGACCTCGCCTTCTGGTTGATAGCGGGGTGAACAGGCAGTGGTTCGGGTGGTTGATGTCCTTGATGATCTTTATGGCCTTCCTGTAACATCGGGTGGTGTAGGTGTCCTGGAGGGCAGGTAGTTTGCCCCGGTGATGCGTTGTGCAGACCTCACTACCCTCTGGAGAGCCTTACGGTTGAGGGCGGAGCAGTTGCCGTACCAGGCGGTGATACAGCCCGCCAGGATGCTCTCGATTGTGCATCTGTTGAAGTTTGTGAGTGCTTTTGGTGACAAGCCGAATTTCTTCAGCCTCCTGAGGTTGAAGAGGCGCTGCTGCGCCTTCTTCACGACGCTGTCAGTGTGAGTGGACCAATTCAGTTTGTCTGTGATGTGTATGCCGAGGAACTTAAAACTTGCTACCCTCTCCACTACTGTTCCATCGATGTGGATAGGGGGGTGTTCCCTCTGCTGTTTCCTGAAGTCCACAATCATCTCCTTAGTTTTGTTGACGTTGAGTGTGAGGTTATTTTCCTGACACCACACTCCGAGGGCCCTCACCTCCTCCCTGTAGGCCGTCTCGTCGTTGCTGGTAATCAAGCCTACCACTGTTGTGTCGTCCGCAAACTTGATGATTGAGTTGGAGCGTGCGTGGCCACGCAGTCGTGGGTGAACAGGGAGTACAGGAGAGGGCTCAGAACGCACCCAGGGGGCCCCGTGATGAGGATCAGCGGGGAGGAGATGTTGTTGCCTACCCTCACCACCTGGGGGCGGCCCGTCAGGAAGTCCAGTACCCAGTTGCACAGGGCGGGGTCGAGACCCAGGGTCTCGAGCTTGATGACGAGCTTGGAGGGTACTATGGTGTTGAATGCCGAGCTGTAGTCGATGAACAGCATTCTCACATAGGTATTCCTCTTGTCCAGGTGGGTTAGGGCAGTGTTCAGTGTGGTTGAGATTGCATCGTCTGTGGACCTATTTGGGCGGTAAGCAAATTGGAGTGGGTCTAGGGTGTCAGGTAGGTTGGAGGTGATATGGTCCTTGACTAGTCTCTCAAAGCACTTCATGATGACGGAAGTGAGTGCTACGGGGCGGTAGTCGTTTAGCTCAGTTACCTTAGCTTTCTTGGGAACAGGAACAATGGTGGCCCTCTTGAAGCATGTGGGAACAGCAGACTGGTATAGGGATTGATTGAATATGTCCAAGTAGAATTCACAGAGTATCTATGACACAGTATGTTCCTCTGTTCCGTACCATCACAGAGTATCTATGACACAGTATGTTCCTCTGTTCCCTACCATCACAGAGTATCTATGACACAGTACGTTCCTCTGTTCCGTACCATCACAGAGTATCTATGACACAGTACGTTCCTCTGTTCCGTACCATCACAGAGTATCTATGACATAGTATGTTCCTCTGTTCCCTACCATCACAGAGTATCTATGACACAGTATGTTCCTCTGTTCCGTACCATCACAGAGTATCTATGACACAGTATGTTCCTCTGTTCCGTACCACACAGAGTATCTATGACACAGTATGTTCCTCTGTTCCCTACCACACAGAGTATCTATGACACAGTACGTTCCTCTGTTCCGAACCATCACAGAGTATCTATGACACAGTATGTTCCTCTGTTCCGTACCATCACAGAGTATCTATGACATAGTATGTTCCTATGTTCCCTACCATCACAGAGTATCTATGACACAGTATGTTCCTCTGTTCCGTACCATCACAGAGTATCTATGACACAGTATGTTCCTCTGTTCCGTACCACACAGAGTATCTATGACACAGTATGTTCCTCTGTTCCCTACCACACAGAGTATCTATGACACAGTACGTTCCTCTGTTCCGAACCATCACAGAGTATCTATGACACAGTATGTTCCTCTGTTCCGTACCATCACAGAGTATCTATGACATAGTATGTTCCTATGTTCCCTACCATCACAGAGTATCTATGACACAGTATGTTCCTCTGTTCCGTACCATCACAGAGTATCTATGACACAGTATGTTCCTCTGTTCCGTACCATCACAGAGTATCTATGACACAGTATGTTCCTCTGTTCCATTCCATCACAGAGTATCTATGACATAGTATGTTCCTCTGTCCCGTACCATCACAGAGTATCTATGACATAGATGTTCCTCTGTCCCATACCATCACAGGGGAAGTAGACTACTGAGTCAAACAGTATCTACTCTTTATCATACATCATCTGTCTCATCTTAGCTTTGAAACAGATCAACAACCAAAAACCCTAGAAAAAAACTCACACGCACACGCACACACACGCACACGCACACGCACACACACACACACGCACACAGACACACACACACACACACACACACACACACACACACACACACACACACACACACACACACACACACACACACACACACACACACATGCACACACATGCACACACACATGCACACGCACACGCACACACGCACACACACGCACACACACACGCACACATGCACACACACACACGCAAGGTTGTTCGTATGTATAATCTGCTGCATGCTAGGAAAATCAAGAGGTCTAATTGGAGAAATCAAGGTGGAGTAATCTCTCTCTCTCTCTCTCTCTCTCTCGCTCGCTTTCTCTCCCTGTCTCTGACTCCCTCGTTCCGCTCCCTCCCTCTGACTCCCTTCCTCTCCGACTCCCACTTTTTCTCCCTCTCTCTGACTCCCTCTTTTTCGGACTCTCTCTGACTTACTTTCTCTCGCTGACTCACTCCTTCTCTCTCTATGTCCACCTCTGCTCTGTCTCTCTCCCTCTCTGTCTCAGCTGAAGTGGTAATGACTCTTTATTGTACAGTACGTGACAACTGGGGTTTGAGCTGTCCTCCAATCACCTCCTCTATCTGCTTGGTGAGGGGTGACGTCATCCCGCTCTGTCCACTCTCATTGTGTCATGCACGAGAAATGACCAATCTCAGCAAGACTACAAATGCAGGTAAACCAGGTCGTTAGTTGCCAGGTCGCAATTGCAAATGAGAACTTGTTATCAACTTGCTAAATAAAGGTGAAATAAAATAAATGTAAAAACCCTGCTATCTAACTCCACTTCACTTAGAATCAATGTCCCCCTGGCCTCCCCAATCCCCCTAATACCATCCCAGACAGACATGCTTCGTGCCCTAGAACTACTGACCAATTTGTGATTGTGAGCATGTGTGTGTGTGTGTGTGTTAGTGAAAGTGAGATTATGTGCTGATACCCAGTGTGCATTACCAAGCAACCAACAGAGCGGTGAGTTCAGCAGGCTATTCACCAAGCCCTTTCTATCCTGTATCGATCCCTAAAACTAAAAAAACAGATTCATTGTTCACAACCATGCTGGAGCTCTCTCTTGTGTGAGATAGTTAATGTCCGTGTCCAAAACACAGACAGAAAGACAAGCTGTTCTGTCTCCTAAAGTACTTTTCTCTCCTTCTGCTCCAATCCATCCCTTCTCCTCTGCAGCACCCAGCCCGGTGTTAGGAGAGGAACAGCATTGCCTGCCAAAATGGAGCCAGGAAATAAACCAGGGGTTTGCATAATTTAGCAGCGGTGCGGGCAGAAAATCTATAGTCATTTTGGGATTTGGCAATGCCAAGCAGGAAGTATTGATTGTTTGGCGGTGCTGGTAGATTTATGGTATATTATTATTTATGGCTATAGAGGCCAGAGAGGAGAGGAGGGATAGCACAGCTTAGACCTGCTGATGGAGACGGGACCTTGAACTCACAGGGCTGTACACAAAACACAGGAAAAAGAGCTACAGACAGCCAGCTACACTACAACCGCTCCTCCCTCCCTTCCTCTCTCCTCCTCCTCTCTTCTCTTCTCCCTTCCTCTCTTCTCTCTCCTCACCTCCCCTCTCCTCTCTTCTCTTCTCCTCTCCTCCCCTCCTCACCTCCTCTATCCTCTCCTCCTCCTCTCCTCCCCTCCTCACCTCCTCTATCCTCTCCTCCTCCTCTCCTCCTCTCCTCCCCTTCTCACCTCCTCTATCCTCTCCTCCTCCTCTCGTCTCTTCTCCTCCCCCCATATAACACTACTTTAATTCACTCCTAAACTCTCCCCTCCCTTCTCTGGCAAGGAAGAAGGAAGCAAGTAATGAACGAAGGAAGGAAATCAACTCATTGCACTGGGACAAAAAAAAAGACACTCTCTCACTTTCTCTCTCATTGCACTGGGACGAAAAGACACTCTCTCACTTTCTCTCTACTCCTCCTCTACCAAGCCTGACCTTATCTCCTTTATCCATCTCTCTTCCTTTCCCCATCCTGTCTCCCAACTCGCTCGCTCTTACTCCATCTTTCAATCCTTCTGCCCCTCTTTCTCATTGTTTCTACCCCCTCTCCTTGTCTTCCTCCCATATCCCTCCCTCCCATCTCGTCTCTCTCTTTAATACTTGATGAGCTTCTTGACGTATGTTGGCAGCAGATCCCAGCTCGTCCATCTACCGGCCCAGAAGCGGAAAACAGCACCTTAATCGGCAGTGTTTGCTTTCCTAATGAACTCAACTAACTCCAGCATCCAGCCACCAGGGAACCACACGGACGCTCAGGCCCACAGTAAACACTGGGTAAACACACACACACAACGGCAAGACAGTGACAGCTGCACAGATAGACAGACACTCAGACAGATAAACAGCAGGCTGAATCACCTCTGAGCCAAAACCTGTCGGGTCCTGAAACGTTACACACAGGTTTAAACAATATTCAGCAGACCATCTGCCATCCCATTCAACTCCAACACACACATTGATGCAACCTCTCTCTCTCACACACACACACACACACACACACACACACACACACACACACACACACACACACACACACACACACACACACACACACACACACACACACACACACACACACACACACCTAATGATCTCCGCACACACACACACGCACGCACACACACACACACACACACACACACACACACACACACACACACACACACACACACACACACACACACACACACACACACACACACACACACACACACACACACACACCTGCCCTGAAGCAGCCTCTACCAGTCATTCCTCCCTGAGGGGCCCCTAGGCTGCAGAGCAAGCCGGCGCAATCTCTGCCATCTCTGTCACATCGGCCATCACTCTCCTCTACCACAGGGACACAGCCTGGCAGCACACTGACTCTGGGAGGGAGCCTGTGTGTGTGTGTGTGTGTGTGTGTGTGTGTGTGTGTGTGTGTGTGTGTGTGTGTGTGTGTGTGTGTGTGTGTGTGTGTGTGTGTGTGTGTGTGTGTGTGTGTGTGTGTGTGTGTGCGTGGAGCAGGACGAGGTTGTGTGTCTGGGCTGTCTGTCCCTGAATGACCCTGCTATGGAGCAGGTTGGCCGACTGAGCTCTCTCACACACACGCACGCACGCACACACACACACGCACGCACGCACACACAATCTCTGTGGGCAAGGCTAATGACAGCCAGTGTAATGGTGGAAAGGAGAGGAGACAGAGAGAGGAAGACCTGCATACTGATAGGAAGGAAATGGAGCAGGCGTAATCCCCACATTTAGTATGAAGGATACACACTTTATAGGGCAGGGTAACACTAGACAATGTTAAAGTAACATTAGAGATTGTGGAGGTCAGAGGTTGGTAATGGATATATAATGGTATTATAAAGAGAGTGTGAATAGTTGACTCCACAGTCCCGCAGGGAGGCCATTCCTAACTAACCCCAGCAGACATCAGGGCATCTCTCCCCCTGTTCCCCCTGGTACCTTACTCTCCTCTCCACAGCTGCTGTTCCCTACAGGCTGGCATGTGCCCGCTCTGCTCTCCATCAGACCCCTGACACACACAATCCAGAGGTCCCTTGTTACCCAGGCGACAGAGTGAGCATCTGTGTCGTGCCAGTGAGATGCAGCAGGCTGAAAGCCAACACTGGCATAGTCTAATGAGAGAGAGAGCTGTGTTACTTTGCTGAGATCATATAAACCTGTCAATTGAGCTTCCAGGGAAGAGGTGGAGCATTGAATCCAGCAGCCCCTATACCAACCTGTTTCCTACAGCCTGATAACGAGCCTCAACCTGGGAGAAGATGTCAATTAAGGAGGCATTTTAAAATCAGGACATAAAGGAAGGTCTGACGTTCTAAAGGAGTTTTGTTGAAACCGCTAACAGTGCAAGTCCTTCTCTAGAAGGTTACTGTCTCCAGAGAGAATAGAGAAGGAGCCATTCTACTACAGTATATTATAGTCTATGGCACAGCACACACAGCCTGTCCTGGAGTAATTCATGTGTTTTAACCCCCTCTAGTGTGCAATAATATCAGTTATAAAACCAGCCATTAACATGCCTTAAGAATCCCTTATACATGTACAGCCGCATGGTGTGTGTGTGTGTGTGTGTGTGTGTGTGTGTGTGTGTGTGTGTGTGTGTGTGTGCGCGCGTGCAAACCTGTTTTACAGCCGTCTTCAATACAACCTGTGGTGTTTGTGTCTGCAGCATAACAATGCAGTGTTAACGATTCCACAGCTATGAGACCAGAGCCTAACTATAAATATATACAGCCATTAAGTATCTTTATTGAACTTTACAGCCAACTGGAGACGAGAGTTGCTTTGTTAGCTAGTTAATAAGGCCATATTGTCATTCCTATGGAGTGTAGTTAAACAGGACGGTGGCAGGTTCACGTCATAGTGGAGTGTGGAGATCATTAGGAGTTGAGTTGTGTTAACTTAGGCCTGGGGTTCAGTAAACCACACACACACACACACACACACACACACACACACACACACACACACACACACACACACACACACACACACACACACACACACACACACACACACACACACACACACACACACACACACACACAGCTATCTGGCAGTGAGGTACGGCTGGTGGTCTGGTGTGTCCCTGCTGTAGGCGTAATGAAGTAGAAAGCCATTTGAAGAGAGAACCCTCCAGCCCTGATAAATGACAGAGACGGGGGACAGGGAAAATGGGAATCAGTGATGTATACTTAGAGACCGACCAAGGAAGGAGAGAGAGAGACAGAGAGAGGGGGGGAGGGTGTTGATTAGAGGAGAAACTGTTTTCAAGGCGATAAAGCTTGAAGCCTAGTTCCCACTTCCATTTCCTTCTTTTTTGTGTTATCAGCAATCCCTCTCTTCCTGTCATTTGTCTTCCTTCTCTCTTCTCTCTTGTCCATTTTCCTCTCTTTGTCCCTCCTCCCTAACAAGGAGAGTTGCTTTTAATGGAAACCCACTAATATATTACGCTTCCATAACTCTTCTGTAACACTTTGCATAGCCCCCCCCCCCCCCCCCCGTGGAGATGATTAAATTCACGGTCCAGTTACGGCCCTCAGCTAATACCGCTAGCCTCGGCCACTAGCGGCAGGGCCAGCTGCCGCTAGCGACCATGACCGCACACTCTAAAAAGCAGGGCCGTGAGTGTTCATTAAAAAACCCCAGCGCCGATCACAGGGAGAACACAGCCATAAAAACAATTAATCTGGCTATAAACAAGCCATTCTGGCTGTCAGACAGGCAGGGAACCACACAACCATGATATTAGACCAGGAGAAGGGGAGTAGGGCAACACACACACACACACACACACACACACACACACACACACACACACACACACACACACACACACACACATGCTTCTAAAATGAACTTCTGTGTTAAATAGGCCTTTGCAGCCTTGCAGTGCACGTCTAGATACAGTGCATCTCAATACGCATCTCCAGTGGTTTAGTGGTTTTCTCATTAACGTAGTATCACAGAGTGTCTCAACACCAATCACTATGTTAAACAGCATGGGGGGGAAAGACAAGGGCAGACTGTCACACCTTTCTATCACAATGAAACCAGGACATTGAAATTACACAGAAATTCAAATCATAGAGCGTGATAAATCATGAGACTGAGGCTAAGATTTAGCAGCAAATCCTCGATGGTCTATTAAAGCAATGAAACATGTCATCTCCCAAGTTAAAACCCCACTGCACATTAGGCTCATCGATCCGTCATGCTCTGATATGGCACTGGCTGCTGGTTCATTATGACTTTCACCAGCCAGCCCATCGTGGACTTGCATCAGTGTGAATGCCATGTGACAGGGTGAATGGGCCAGGCAGGTCACCCGTGATACAAGTCAGTATTCCACGTCCATCCGTGTCTGAGGACGTCGGGAGATGACGTGGAAACCGACGAAGAGAAGTAACCAAACAAATCAAAATGTGACGTTTGGAACAACTTAGAAATGTGACATTTGAGAAATATGGATGAATGTCTAATTCTGACATTAGACGGTGAGAGCTTGTTGGAATGGGCATGTCAGGGCACACCAAGTGGCATTCTCACTCTACACGAAATGTCACCCGAATGCATGAACCTACACAAAAGTGGCACATGTGTTTGTGGGCAAGTGCAGGACTGTACTGTCTATGCACACAACGTGCATGTGTGTGTGTATGTGTGTAGACTTGGGGTTTGTAGATGAAGTGTGATGAGATGTAATGTAGTAATGTAGTAATGTATGGTGTAATGTAGTAATGTAGTAATGTATGAGTGTAATGTAGTAATGTTTGGTGTAATGTAGTAATGTAGTAATGTATGGTGTAATGTAGTAATGTTTGGTGTAATGTGGTAATGTATGAATGTAATGTAGTAATGTATGGTGTAATGTAGTAATGTTTGGTGTAATGTAGTAATGTATGGTGTAATGTAGTAATGTTTGGTGTAATATAGTAATGTAGTAATGTATGGTGTAATGTAGTAATGTATGGTGTAATGTAGTAATGTATGAGTGTAATGTAGTAATGTAGTAATGTATGAGTGTAATGTAGCAATGTAGTAATATATGGTATAACGTAGTAATGTTGTAATGTATGAGTGTAATGTAGTAATGTAGTAATGTATGAGTATAATGTAGTAATGTATGATGCAATGTAGTAATGTTTGGTGTAATGTAGTAATGTATGGTGTAATGTAGTAATGTATGGTGTAATGTAGTAATGTATGGGGTAATGTAGTAATGTACTAATGTATGAGTGTAATGTAGCAATGTAGTAATATATGGTATAACGTAGTAATGTTGTAATGTATGAGTGTAATGTAGTAATGTAGTAATGTATGAGTATAATGTAGTAATGTATGGTGTAATGTAGTAATGTATGGCGTAATGTAGTAATGTATGGTGTAATGTAGTAATGTATGGAGTAGTGTAGTAATGTAGTAATGTATGAGTGTAATGTAGTAATGTATGGTGTAATGTAGTAATGTAGTAATGTATGGTGTAATGTAGTAATGTTTGGTATAATGTAGAAATGTATGGTGTAATGTAGTAATGTATGGTGTAATGCAGTAATGTGGTAACGTATGGTGTAATGTAGTAATGTAGTAATTTATGGTGTAATGTGGTAATGTATGGTGTAATGCGGTAACGTATGGTGTAATGTAGTAATGTATGGTGTAATGTAGTAAGGTAGTAACATATGGTGTAATGTAGTAATGTATGGTGTAATGTAGTAATGTATGGTGTAATGTAGTAATGCATGGTGTAATGTAGTAATGTAGTAATGTATGGTGTAATGTAGTAATGTATGAGTGTAATGGAGTAACGTATGGGGTAATGTAGTAATGTAGTAATGTATGGTGTAATGTAGTAATGTATGACTGTACTGTAGTAATGTATGAGTGTTTAGATTGCTGAGGCTAAGATTAGCAGGGTATTATTGTGCTTCCTTTAACAGTGGAAATGATTATCTCCTGGCTGGCTCGCCATCCTCCCCTGCAGCACCACTCTAACTACATTTACCTTTAATAAAAGAGTGAGAGAAAGAAAGAGAGGGGGGAGCGAGAGAGAATAGATAGAGGAGCTCTCTCCTCCACAGGGTCACATCTCTGTCAGACATCCTGTCTTTCTGTCCTCTCTGTCAGACATCCTGTCCTTCTATCCTCTCTGTCAGACATCCTGTCTTTCTGTCCTCTCTGTCAGACATCCTGTCTTTCTGTCCTCTCTGTCAGACATCCTGTCTTTCTATCCTCTCTGTTTGACATTCTGTCCACTCTGTCAGACATCCTGTCTTTCTGTCCTCTCTGTCAGACATCCTGTCTTTCTGTCCTCTCTGTCAGACATCATGTCTTTCTGTCCTCTCTGTCAGACATCCTGTCTTTCTGTCCACTCTGTCAGACATCCTGTCCACTCTGTCAGACATCCTGTCTTTCTGTCCACTCTGTTTGACATCCTGTCCTTCTATCCTCTCTGTTTGACATCCTGTCCACTCTGTCAGACATCCTGTCTTTCTGTCCACTCTGTTTGACATCCTGTCCTTCTATCCTGTTTGACATCCTGTCCACTCTGTCAGACATCCTGTCTTTCTGTCCACTCTGTCAGAGATCCTGTCTTTCTGTCCTCTCTGTCAGACATCCTGTCTTTCTGTCCACTCTGTCAGACATCCTGTCCTTCTATCCTCTCTGTCAGACATCCTGTCTTTCTGTCCTCTCTGTCAGACATCCTGTCCTCTCTGTCAGACATCCTGTCTTTCTGTCCACTCTGTCAGACATCCTGTCTTTCTGTCCTCTCTGTCAGACATCCTGTCTTTCTGTCCTCTCTGTCAGACATCCTGTCCTCTCTGTCAGACATCCTGTCTTTCTGTCCACTCTGTCAGACATCCTGTCTTTCTGTCCTCTCTGTCAGACATCCTGTCTTTCTGTCCTCTCTGTCAGACATCCTGTCCTCTCTGTCAGACATCCTGTCTTTCTGTCCACTCTGTCAGACATCCTGTCTTTCTGTCCTCTCTGTCAGACATCCTGTCTTTCTCTCCTCTCTGTCAGACATCCTGTCTTTCTGTCCACTCTGTCAGACATCCTGTCTTTCTGTCCACTCTGTCAGACATCCTGTCTTTCTGTCCTCTCTGTCAGACATCCTGTCTTTCTGTCCTCTCTGTCAGACATCCTGTCCTCTCTGTCAGACATCCTGTCTTTCTGTCCACTCTGTCAGACATCCTGTCTTTCTGTCCACTCTGTCAGACATCCTGTCTTTCTGTCCACTCTGTCAGACATCCTGTCCACTCTGTCAGACATCCTGTCTTTCTGTCCACTCTGTCAGACATCCTGTCTTTCTGTCCACTCTGTCAGACATCCTGTCTTTCTGTCCACTCTGTTTGACATCCTGTCCTTCTATCCTCTCTGTTTGACATCCTGTCCACTCTGTCAGACATCCTGTCTTTCTGTCCACTCTGTCAGACATCCTGTCCTCTCTGTCAGACATCCTGTCCTTCTATCCTCTCTGTTTGACATCCTGTCCACTCTGTCAGACATCCTGTCTTTCTGTCCACTCTGTTTGACATTCTGTCCTTCTATCCTCTCTGTTTGACATTCTGTCCACTCTGTCAGACATCCTATCTTTCTCTCCTCTCTGTCAGACATCCTGTCTTTCTGTCCTCTCTGTCAGACATCCTGTCTTTCTGTCCACTCTGTCAGACATCCTGTCTTTCTGTCCACTCTGTTTGGCATCCTGTCCTTCTATCCTCTCTGTTTGACATTCTGTCCACTCTGTCAGACATCCTGTCTTTCTGTCCACTCTGTCAGACATCCTGTCTTTCTGTCCTCTCTGTCAGACATCCTGTCCTCTCTGTCAGACATCCTGACAGACATTTCTCTCCATTCTTTACTTTCTCTGTATTCTTTTTTTTTGTTTCTGAAATGATATAATTCTTCCGCTGGGGTTTCTGACATTGTGTTATTGTGTTCCATGTCTGGAACATTGAAAAAGTTCTCTATGTGACTCGGAACATTCTGGCAACTCTGTTCAATGCCTCTTTTCAGCTTGCATACCCAGTGTACACAACAACTGTATGTGTCAAAAGATAAACTCACACATACGGTACACACATAAACACATGAGAGATAATATTACAAATACACACAGGGAACCACAAGTTTAACACACAACACACAAGGTACACACATGCACATGCACACGCACAAACACACACACTCATCCTTTCTTACGAATCAAGAGGAATACCAATGTAAGACTGCTGTTCATCGACTCCAGCTCAGCCTTCAACACCATAGTGCCCTCCAAGCTCATCCCTAAGCTCAAGGCAATGGTTCTGTACTTCCCTGTGCAACTGGGTCCATGACTTCCTGACTTGCCGACCCCAGTGGTGAAGGTAGACAACAACATCTTCGTCAAGCTGATCCTTAACACGGGGGCTTCAGAGGGGTGAGCACTCAGCCCCCTCCTGTACTCGTTGTTCACCCATGACCACATGGCCACGCACGTCTCCAACTCAATCATCAAGTTTGCTGGAGACAAGAGTGGTAGGCAGGATTACCAACAACGGCGAGATAGCCTAAAAGGAGGAGGTAAATGCCTTTGTGGAGTGCCTCAATGTCAACAAAATGAAGGAGCTGATTGTGGACTACAGAAGACAGCAGAGAGAGCACCCCCTCATCCATATAGACCAGGCCACAGTGGAGAGATTGTCAAAAGCTTCAAATTCCTCAGCGTGCACATCAATGAGGACCTGAAATGGACCCTTCAGACAGACAGTGTGGTGAAGAAGGTACAACAGCACCTCTTCAACCTCAGGAGGGTGAAGAAATTAGTCTTGGCCTAGGGCTGGTATTGCCTAAAAGTAATATCAACATTTTTTTCAGAGTTTTGGACTATTCACCATATAAATCTCGATTTCTTGTTTTTCTCTAAACAAATTAAAAAAGGCCAATATATAATTCTTAATAGAATTTTCTTTATTAAAATAAAAAAAGATATGCAAGGCCTCAAGGCCTATTTGTGCAAAACAAATTAATAACACAAATTAACACACACCCACACGTCTATTCTATTGTTTAGGAATGTTTGACCACTAGCTGTTAGGATATGTCATTTATATAATCATTTTGATTGAATTTTTTAAAATTTAGTTAATTTGTTGTTATATTTAAACAGCATGTGGTTATTTGCTATTGGATTGGCAGAATGACACTACTAACACATTAGCCTACAGCTGGCTTGAAAATAACTTTTTTGAATGCACTTTAATTGTGCCTAACTTTGTGCCTAAAGCACTGCAGGCGGGTCCAGTTGTTCAAGCGCCATGCTTTTATCATGTAGCTCCCGCTGTCAGTTGTCATGCACACCCGTCGGTCTCCGTTCATCTTCCACGATGCCAGAGAGTCTTTGAGACCCTGGGCTATTACTTCACCCGTGTGATCATCAGACGTCTGGAGGCAGACATTTAGCAATTTCCCGTCTTCATTTAAGTAGTGGACTGTCAAACTTAGGTATGGCCCTGACGATCTGCTCGACCATATATCGGCTGTGGTGGAAAAATAAGAAACACTAGCCAGCTTCTCTGCGACTCTTTCGCTGGGAGCAGTGTAAAATTCCCGGCAGAGCTTCTTCCGTGAAATACTTACGGTTTAATACTTGCGGTTTAGCAGCTGATATTTGTGGTCAACTGTACCTATCAGATTTTTAAAGCCTGGCTTTTCTACTGTAAAGATATCTGTCGCTATGTAATAGGTCACTGCATCCGTTATCTCCTTCCACCTCAGACTTTTCTTGTCATACGGGTTATGTTTGAAAAGGATTCGGCTATGGTAGTTTGTCTTTTAGCAAACGTTTTGGGACTCGGGCGACTGGAATCGGCATTGCGTAGTCTCACGCATTCCTCCCACTCCACCGCGTGTTTCAGTTGCAGGTGATGGAAGAGGTTGGTTGTGCTGCTGCTTTTTGTAGCAATTGTCTTTAACACATTTTTTTTGCACACGACATTTGTTTGCTGAACATCAGACCTCTTAAAACCGAACCACTTCCATATTACTGAAAAAAACATTGCTGCCCTTGTTGGGGGTGATTTCATCCTCGGGAGAGGCTAAGCTGGCCTCCTCACTTTCCATTTTGGTGGAGCCACCTGAGCATTGGCCTGTTCCCCATGTTACTGTCCAGATGGCGGAGACAGGACAAGTGCCTCAAAGCTGGGACCGAGAGACTGATAAACAGCTTCTATCTCCAGGCCATCAGACTGTTCAACAGCCTCCACCCACTAGCCGGCTACTACACGGTACTCTACCCTGCACCTCAGAGATGGTGGTCCTATTTTCATAGTCATTGTTCACTGATCATTTTAATAATGTTTACATACCCACTTTATATGTATATTCTGTATTCTAGTCATGGCTCATCCTTTATCACTACTGCTGTACACACCTGTTCTATTCACATACTGTCCATACTGTCATACACACCAATCACCAAGCTCATTTCCTGCAATTCCATCCATTTTGCTATGGGGTTTTTGGACTGTGTATTTACACACTGTATTCTCGACATATCTCATTCTAATATTTCTACTACTGTACATGGCATTTTAGTTACACTGTTTATACACACCCCAAATGTATTTATATATTGGATTCGTGATATAGCTCATCCTAATCTATCTACTGCTGTATAGATACATATAGATTGCATTTTGATGACTGTTACAGTGATATTTGGGCTGTTGATTGCATTAGTTCCGACATTCCTTCATTTCTTGTTGTTCTTTCTGTTTTTTAGTTTTTTAAATGGATTATTTGTGTACCTGAGTGACATTTTACTGCATTGTTTGGAGCTAGTAACATAAGCATTTCTCTGCACCCACTATAACATCTGCTAAACTGTGTGGCGTGACCAATAAACTTGGATTTGACTTGATCACGTTCCTCAACTCAGCTCCAACAAGGAACTGGGGATTAGCAATGATGCAAGTAATGTTAATTGATAGTCCCCAATTTTATGGATAGATAGCTGATTGATCCCCTAATTTGATTTGAAAGGAACTGGGTAATGGTAACTCAGACACAGTTTTCCTACAATATGATTCTTGTCATTTCATCTTTCTTCTCCTTACTTTCTTTCTATGGGGCCATCATCTGAAACCACCTAAGCGGAAAATGAAAACAATTTGAATATTTCCCAGAGTTGAGAGGCTGAACAATGATTCACCCGCTTTTACGACTTCACGCAGAGAGATAGCGTGCGCGTGCGTGTGTGTGTGTGCGCGTGCGTGTGTGTGTGTGTGTGTGCGTGTGTGTGTGTGTGTGTGTGTGTGTGTGCGTGCGTGCGTGCGTGCGTGCGTGTGTGTGTGTGTGTGTGTGTGTGCGTGTGTGTGTGTGTGTGTGTGTGTGTGTGTGTGTGTGTGTGTGTGTGTGTGTGTGTGTGTGTGTGTGTGTGTGTGTGTGTGTGTGTGTGTGTGCGTGTGTGTGTAAGTGTGTGTGTGTGTCTGAATATATCCGTGTGTGTGAATGTATCACGCACACAATGAGTGCCCGTCTCTCCAACGGATGCGCGCACACACACACACGCACACACACAGACACACACACACACACACACACACACACACACACACACACACACACACACACACACACACACACACACACACACACACACACACACACACACACACACACACACACACACACACATTGTTCAATCACACACCTTTCTCAGCTTGCCTGCGTCCAGTGGGCAGTGATTCAGGTGAGGGATAAGTCATGTTCATCACACATGTCGCTGTAGTAACATTAAAGCTGCATTCAGAGGGATGAGATGCTTGGTAGGGACAAACATGAGGACAAACATGAGGACAAACATGAGGACAAACATGAGGACAAACACGAGGACAAACACGAGAACAAACACGGGGACAAACACGAGGACAAACACGAGGACAAACACGAGGACAAACACGAGGACAAACACGAGGACAAACACGAGGACAAACATGAGGACAAACATGGGGACAAACATGGCTACATTCTGCTGTTCTTGTAATATTGAGGTAATGATTCAGAATCATTAGCAGGGATGATTGTCATTTAAAGTCCTGCTTAGAGGGTGTAGCTATGTGGATAAGAGCCGATATAAGCCTGTGTTAGCCAAGCAACTCCCTCTAGGATAAATTAAAATGAAAAGCACAAATACAGTGAGTTTACATGACTTTATATAACTAGTTAGTTAAGAATAAATTCTTATTTACAATGACGGCCTACCGGGTAACACTGGGTTAACTGCCTTGTTCAGGGGCAGAACGACAGATTTTTACCTTGTCAGCTCGGGGATTCAATTTCGGTTACTGGCCCAACCCTCTAACCACTAGGCTACCTGCTGCCCCCCTGCTGCCTATGATTTAGAGTACTCTGTGATTTGCAGTATTCTTTGATTTACAGTACTCTATGTTTTTTCACCCATACACACAACCTGCAAAATATACACTTTACATTCTCTGTCATCAGCTTTTTCTGAAAATGTCCATGCGAGTGAATGACAGGGTGAGACGTAAAGCTACACAGACCTCGTGTTAAGTGTGAGCCGAAGCTGAGGCAGAATGACGGGAACATGTTTAGCTGTCCATGGTACGTAGCTAATGAATATTGGGTTCTCAAGTGTCAGTATGACGCACACACACACACACACACACACACACACACACACACACACACACACACACACACACACACACACACACACACACACACACACACACACACACACACACACACACACACACACACACACACTGTGTTAGCACTGAGTCCTGCTTTCCCCTGATGTTGCTGTCAGCGTCCCACTAGAGAACCTGACAGGGGAGGAGAGAGACGCAGCACGGCAGGAATAACCTTGACTTCACAGAGAGCAGGGCAACTCTAGTACACCACTGCCTGAGGAACTGACACAAACTTGCACACATGCCTGCCCGCACATGCACACACGGGGTTGGATGCATTGCAGGCCTCTTTATGAACACAGCTAGTTGGTTCCTTCTCCCTTTGGTAATTTCATCTCCAATTGAAGCAGGTAACATGGGCTTTGCTCTATAAATGTCCATGTTAGAGGCTGGCTCTGGGGAGCAGTACAGACCACAGACCCTTCCTTCCACCACTGACTAAAACATCCCATTTAGAACCTACAGCCATACACCATCAATCACAACATCACCACACACACTTAGAGAAGAGAGGGGTGTGAGGGAGAGAGAGAGATAAAGGGGAAGGAAAACAGGAGAAAGTATAGAGCACCTTCATGTCTCTCAGTCTGGAAAAGCTCAACATGTGTTTTTTACCGGAGCATGTTAAAGAACATGTTGAGGAGCAGTTTTTTTGTAATTGCTGCCCAATGAAGAAAGTATGTATAGTAATTACTGTTAATCTGATCCCTCTTAGTCACAGACACTGAAATGGAGCAATGTGTGTGTGAGTCTGTGTGCCTGTGTATGCACTTGTCGGACAAGACGAGGAGTCAGTCCTCATGCCCAATTAATACAATATTTCCATACCGCATCTCCAAATGTCCCGAAATTAGCTGCTACCATCCCGCAGAGCCTCAGAGCCCACTACCTCCTGGGTGATTATGAGGGTGTAGAAGGAGAAGTAGAACTGCCAGGCTTAGCCCTGTGTTGTCATTTAAATAAATTGGAATGGTGTGTCGAGTGAGGAGAGACAGGAGTGGGTGGGAACTTTGAGACAGGCACTGCATTTTCCTCCTATAGACACATTTTTCGGTTACTGAATTATCACGATTGAGAGAATGAATAATATGATTCCGCCTGCAATAATTTCGGCATTAGGGGAACATCCGGTCCCTGGAAATAGAGGGCTTGGAGAGTCTGTGACTGAATCCTAGTGACTCAAACTGTCAATTACCACCACCACCGTGTGTGTGTGTGTGTGCGTGCGTGCGTGCGTGCGTGTGTGTGTGTGTGTGTTTCAGAGTGCTAACATTCAGATGAAGTGCAGTTAGAGGCTGCTGGGTTCTATGGAGGGAGAGAGAGATTCTTTATGGTCCAGGAGGAAGCTGCTCTTCATACCTCAGCTCTGCCAGAGTCATACTGACACCTGAGAACCCACCTGATTCACAGGAGCCCTGTCGTGATACACAATGATCGTGTAGTTTTAATCGTGGAGGCATTCAAAAGTGACTTTTCAAAATGCGATTGCTGCAGCAGTGGGACTTTGGTAATGTGACAGACTCCTTCACACGGTGAAGTCAAGCACTTCGCGCATTAGCAACCATCTACAGAGAAATACATTTTTTAAATATTGTTTTAACACTTTTGATTGGCTGCAACAGGAGGATCTTCCTGCTGCAGTATTATGTCAAAGCTGCTGATAAATGACTGGCACCAATAACCATAACTAGATTAAGGGTTAACTTTGACAGACCTGATGTTGATGGATTTATGTAGTGACACGCCCACATCATGTCTTGGACTCGGCTGACAAGAACACAACAAGATAAATTAAAATGCCTCGTTAATCAATCCCAGTTAATGACGGATGTGCTCAAACGCGTGTGTGCGTGTCTGTGTGTGCATATGTGAGTGTGTGTGCAGGCGGTCATGTGTGTGTGTATCGCAGGCAGTTCTGCAGTGGACCAGCTCTAATAGCTTGCTGGTTATTTACAGCTGGAGCACGGAGCTGCGTTAGCCAGTGTGTTGTAGATCACCATGCAGGTACAGACAGAGCACGCTCCTAGGACACCACTGTAAAACAGCAGCATGCTGTGGGCTTGATTACACTGGCTGGAGTGTGTCTGCTGTGTTAGAACAACCAGGGCTATGGGCATGTTTACAGTGGGCTAGAGCTCGAGCAAACATACACTTCCCTAATGGTGAAAATATTGAAGTACTGCGTAATGTAAAGGCATTATGTTCTGTGGGTGGAAGAAAACACACTACTTCTGGAGTAAATGACTAATAATAATACACATAGCACTTTTCAAGGCCCCAAAGTATAACGTCTGCTTCCAACTCACACTCTCAAACACATAGATCCCGTGAACGCAGCTCACTCTCCAGATCCCAATCACCTGAATTCTGATCACCTGTTCACACACCTGCATGTCATTGTCGCACACTATTTAGTTCAGTTCATTGCACCCCATCATTGTGAGGTATTGTTTGTTTTGTGACACACTTCTATTTGGAGAGCTGGTTTCGCCGTAATTTACTTCTCCCGTGTATGATAGTTTTTGCCTGCCTCACTAATGACGCCTTTTGCCTATTCCATGCCTGTACTTTAGCCTCAGATCGGATTTCCTGTTATCTACCTATTGCCTGATCTCCCAGACTATGTTACTACCCTTTTCCCTGCCTGTACTGTTGGCCTTTAGGACCCCCTGTGTATGACCTTCTGTCTGTCCCTGGACCCAGCTACCTGCCTCCTCCTGTGTATGACCTTCTGCCTGCCCCTGGACCCAGCTACCTGCCTCCTCCTGTGTATGACCTTCTGCCTGCCCCTGCCCCTGGACCCAGCTACCTGTCTCCTCCTGTGTATGACCTTCTGCCTGCCCCTGGACCCAGCTACCTGCCTCCTCCTGTGTATGACCTTCTGCCTGCCCCTGGACCCAGCTACCTGCCTCCTCCTGTGTATGACCTTCTGCCTGCCCCTGGACCCAGCTACCTTCCTCCTCCTGTGTATAACCTTCTGCCTGCCCCAGGACCCAGCTACCTGCCTCCTCCTGTGTATGACCTTCTGCCTGCCCCTGGACCCAGCTACCTGCCTCCTCCTGTGTATGACCTTCTGCCTGCCCCTGGACCCAGCTACCTGCCTCCTCCTGTGTATGACCTTCTGCCTGCCCCTGGACCCAGCTACTTGCCTCCTCCTGTGTATGACCTTCTGCCTGCCCCTGGACCCAGCTACCTGCCTCCTCCTGTGGTCCTTCACAATAAACACCTGCTGCGCCCTGCGCTTGAAACCAGCTCTCTGTCTCCCATCGTGTTCATTACACAAAGTTGCTTAATGAGTCACAATTGAGTGATACATTCCAAATGGTTTGGTGAAATCCTACAAGGCTCTTGCTTTTATCAAACACTACAAAACATGACTGCCAGGAGGGCAGCCCAGATGGTACCAAACTAACTTTCTGACACAAACTCTAATCATCTCTACAGAGCTGTCGGGGATGTGTTCATCTGAATATCATTTATTTAACATCAACATTGAGAGATTAGATCAGCCTGCTAAGGCAATCAAATAATTATTAAATGACAGCAGGCAGACATATTTATATAATATGTGTATGGTAAATATGAGGTGTGTGTGTGTGTGAGAGAGAAAGAAATAGTGTTTGTGTGTGTGCGCGCATGCATGCATGTGATGGACAGAGTGATTGGCACTCTACAGGTGGTGCAGGTGGCTCTACTCTACATGTGGTGTGGTCTTTTAGGACATGTTGCCAGGGTAATGGACTGGATGATTGCTTAGCAACGACCACTGACCTCACTGCAGGGGTACCCAGTGGGGGACTGAGAGAGGACCAGAGGGGAAGAGAGCGAGAGAGAGAGATACAGAGAGAGAAAGAGAGCAACAAAGGGAGATACATTGGGAGAAAGAGAGGGGAGCTGATTATCTGGTCTGGATGACTGCCAGGGATCCCTGTCTCTTTCCTTTCTTCCCTATAGGCAATTCCACAGTAATGGAACTGTGCTGCAACTCAGATGTTTCAGTTCAAATGTATGCTAAACAACAACCGTTGATTTCAAAGCTTAACAAACCATACAACTCTATGCACAATTACTAGTTTTAACAATTGTCACTGAACATTTCTCAAAAACACATTTACTGGAAGAACTGTGCTGATGCCAAAAAAACTATGTTAAATATCTGCTCTGAATTAAGATTCAACAATGTCTGCAGAAACAATAGGGTGTCAGCTATGACATGAGAAATCATTTTTGGTGATTGAATTACAGTAAGTGAAGTGGATTTACACCCGCTAAAGGATTTGCGGTAATGGAATTTCATCATGGGTCCCTGATCTGTACTAAACAGAAATACATCATTATGGATATGAATTTCATTCTCTTCATGATGATGTATCCTAAATAGGTACACAAAGGTAGAAATACGCAATATCCTACTTTGCATATTTGGGTATGATTTTAATGAGCTCTGCCTTCAAATGTGACCAAATTAGAAAATATCTTGAAGATATGTGGGTTTGTTGATAATGGAATATCAAGGCACAAGGCAATGCTTCTTAAACTTACACAAGGCAGAAATATGTATCCCAAAAATAAATATAGGTGTTGATATTAGTTGGCAGGGGTCTTTTACTTCAACATTATTGTGTTTTGATGTATTTCTAATATGTGACCCATTTCAGGAAACTAGGTGTATGTCGCAAGTCACGACTTCACAGGAGAGCCGTTTGAGGGTAAACATTTCATTTATTTACCAAAATGTTTTTTGGTAAAAAGGTAGAATGGCATTGAACATTTGAACTTTCGTGTGCCTTAATAACCTCTTAACTAGTTGCTCCTACCCTCTACTTTTTTGAACATTTTGTTAAAAATCGCGCAACATTTCAGCGCCCTGCTACTCATGCCAGGAATATAGTACGTTCATATGGTTAGAATGTGTGTATAGGAAACCCTCGGACGTTTTTAAAAATGGTTAAATCACGACTGTGGCTATTACATAACGTGCGTTACATCGGAAAGCGCAGGAAAACCTGATCACAGAAAATGGAAATAAATATCCTTGCGCCACTTCCAGCAATTGTTAACAGTGAGCCGAATTAGATAAGACCGAGCATTCAACTCCCACAGCATCCCCATGTAGTCGAGTATCTTGTGAATTTAATCCTCTTTGATTACAAACGTAATCAAATTACAAAGCATTACAAACGTATTTCGAAGTGTTTTGTGAAAGTTTATCGTCTACTTTTTGAATTTTAAAAAATGACGTTACGTTGTGAAATCGCTGTTTTTTTCGTTTATCACACAGTCTACATATAACGATATCTTGGCTTTATATGGCCCGATTTAATCGAAATAAAGACCCAATAGTGTTTATGGGACATCTAAGAGTGCCAACAAAGAAGATGGTGAAAGGTAATGACTGTTTTCTATTTTATTGTGCGGTTTGTGTAACGCCGAAATGCTAATTATTTTGTTTACGTCCCCTGCTGTGCTTTTCTGTTGTAGTGTATTGGTGCATGCTATCAGATAATAGCTTCTCATGCTGTCGCCGAAAAGCATTTTAAAAATCTGACTTGTTGCCTGGATTCACAACGAGTGTAGCTTTAATTTGATACCCTGCATGTGTATTTTAATGAACTTTTGAGTTTTAACTAATACTATTAGCATTTAGCGTAGCGCATTTGCATTTCCAGAGCTCTAGTTGGGACGCAAGCGTCCCAGGTAGAGGTAAGAGGTTAAGGATCCGCCCCTTTTAAAAATGTATTTGGCCTAAAATGACATAACCAAATCTAACTGCCTGTAACTCAGGCCCTGAAGCAAGGATATGCATATTCTTGGTACCATTTGAAAGGAAACACTTTGAAGTTTGTGGAAATGTGAAAGGATCTGCTAAAAGATAATACAAAGGGAAAGAAAACATTATTTTGGATTCTTTTTGTACCATCATCTTTGAAATGCAAGAAAAAGGCCATAATGTATTATTCCAGCCAAGATGCAATTTAGATTTTGGCCACTAGATGGCATCAGTGTATGTGCAAAGTTTTAGACGGATCCAATGACCCATTGCAGTTCCGTTCAAAATCTTGTATCAAGACTGCCCAAATGTGCCCAATTTGTTTATGAATAACCTTTAATGTTCATAATGTAATGTTCAAAATATTGGCTTTCTGCCAATGTCAGATACTGTTGAAGTCGAAAGTTTACACACACTTAGTTTGGAGTCATTAAAACTCGTTTTTCAACCCCTCCACAAATTTCTTGTTAACAAACTATAGTTTTGGCAAGTCGATTAGGACATCTACTTTGTGCATGACACAAGTCATTTTTCCAACAATTGTTGACAGACAGATTATTTCACTTATAATTCACTGTATCACAATTCCAGTGGGTCAGAAGTTTACATACACTAAGTTGACTGTGCCTTTAACCTCTTTCCTCTACTTGGGACGCTTGCGTCCCAACTAGAGCTCTGGAAATGCAAATGCGCTACGCTAAATGCTAATAGTATTAGTTAAAACTCAAAAGTTCATTAAAATACACATGCAGGGTATCAAATTAAAGCTACACTCGTTGTGAATCCAGGCAACAAGTCAGATTTTTAAAATGCTTTTCGGCGACAGCATGAGAAGCTATTATCTGATAGCATGCACCAATACACTACAACAGAAAAGCACAGCAGGGGACGTAAACAAAATAATTAGCATTTCGGCGTTACACAAACCGCACAATAAAATAGAAAACAGTCATTACCTTTCACCATCTTCTTTGTTGGCACTCCTAGATGTCCCATAAACACTATTGGGTCTTTATTTCGATTAAATCGGGCCATATAAAGCCAAGATATCGTTATATGTAGACTGTGTGATAAACGAAAAACAGCGATTTCACAACGTAACGTCATTTTTAAAATTCAAAAAGTAGACGATAAACTTTCACAAAACACTTCGAAATACGTTTGTAATGCTACTTTAGGTATTAGTAAACGTTAATAAGCGATAAAAATCATCCGTAGGCGATGTAAATATCATTAGCTGTCGTCTTGGAAAAAATTTCAGGAGAGAGCTCTTCCGGAATGATCTGGGCGGAGACCGGAGGTAAGTCGTGCCCCTCTTTCGGTTCAACCAAGAATCAAAGATGATTCAATTCACAAGACTCTAGACAACATGGGGATGCTGTGGGAGTTGAATGCTCGGTCTTATCTAATTCGGCTCACTGTTAACAATTGCTGGAAGTGGCGCAAGGATATTTATTTCCATTTTCTGTGATCAGGTTTTCCTGCGCTTTCCGATGTAACGCACGTTATGTAATAGCCACAGTCGTGATTTAACCAGTTTTAAAAACGTCCGAGGGTTTCCTATCCACACATTATAACCATATGAACGTACTATATTCCTGGCATGAGTAGCAGGGCGCTGAAATGTTGCGCGATTTTTAACAAAATGTTCAAAAAAGTAGAGGGTCGACTGAAGAGGTTAAACAGCTTGGAAAATTCCAGAAAATTATGTCATGGCTTTAGAAGCTTCTGATAGGCTAATTGACATCATTTGAGTCAATTGGAGGTGTACCTGTGGATGTATTTCAAGACCTACCTTCAAACTCATTGCCTCTTTGCTTGACATCATGGGAAAATCTAAAGAAATCAGCCAAGACCTCAGAATTTTTTTTGTAGTCTGGTTCATCCTTGGGAGCAATTTCCAAACTCCTGAAGGGACCACATTCATCTGTACAAACAATTGTAAACAAGTATAAACACCATGGGACCACACAGCCGTCATACCACTCAGGAAGGAGAGACGCGTTCTGTCTCCTAGAGATTAACGTACTTTGGTGCACAAAGTGCAAATCAATCCCAGAACAACAGCAAAGGACCTTGTGAAGATGCTGGTACAAAACAGGTACAAAAGTATCTATATCCACAGTAAAATGAGTCCTATATCGACATAACCTGAAAGGCCGCTCAGCAAGGAAGAATCCACTGCTCCAAAACTGCCATAAAAAAGACAGACTACGGTTTGCAACTGCACATGGGGACAAAGATCGTACTTTTTGGAGAAATGTCCTCTGGTCTGATGAAACAAAAATAGAACTGTTTGGCCATAATGACCATCGTTATGTTTGGAGGAAAAAGGGTGATGCTTGCAAGCTGAAGAACACCATCCCAGCTGTGCCAGCAGCATACCACCCTGCATCCCACTGCTGGCTTGCTTCTTAAACTAAGCAGGATTGGTCCTGGTCAGTCCCTGGATGGGAGACCAGATGCTGCTGGAAGTGGTGTTGGCGGGCCAGTAGGAGGCACTCTTATATCCCAATCCCCCAGTGAAGTGATTGGGGACACTGCCATGTGTAGGGTGCCGTCTTTCAGATGGGATGTTGAACAGGTGTCCTGACTCTCTGAGGTCATTAAAGATCCCATGGCACTTATTGTAAGAGTAGGGGTGTTAACCCTGGTGTCCTGGCTAAATTCCCAATCTGTCCCTCATACCATTATGGTCACCTAATCATCCCCGGCTTACAATTGGCTCATTCATCCCCCTCCTCTCCCCTGTAACTATTCTCCAGGTTGTTGCTGTAAATGAGAATGTGTTCTCAGTCAACTTACATTGTAAAATAAAAAGCATAGGGGTGGCAGCATCATGTTGTGGGGGTGCTTTGCTTTTGAAGAAACATCTCAAGACATCAGTCAGGAAGTTAAAGCTTGGTCGCAATGGGTCTTCCAAATGGACAATGCATACTTCCAAAGTTGGCTTAAGGACAACAAAGTCAAGGTATTAGAGTGGCCATCACAAAGCACTGACCTCAATCCTACAGAAAATGTGTGGGCAGAACTGAAAAAGCGTGTGCGAGCAAGGAGGCCTACAAACCTGACTCAGTTACACCAGCTCTGTCAGGAGGAATGTGCCAAAATTCAGCCAACTTATTGTGGGAAGCTTGTGGAAGGCTAACCAAAATGGTTCATCCAAGTTAAACAATTTAAAGGCAATGCTACCAAATACTAATTGAGTGTATGTAAACTTCTGTCCCACTGGGAATGTGATGGAAGAAATGAAAGCTGAAATAAATAATTCTCTCTACTATTATTCTGACATTTCACATTCTTAAAATAAAGTGATGATCCTAACTGACCTAAGATAGAGAATTTTTACTTAAATGTCAGGAATTGTGGAAAAAACTGAGTGTAAATGTATTTGGCTAAGGTGTATGTAAACGTCTGACTTGAACTGTATGTCTATGTCCTGGGAAATGTTCTTGTTACTTACTACCTCATGCTAATCACATTAGCCTACGTTAGCTCAACCGCCCCGTGACACTCTCCTTTCATTCCATTTAATTTCCTTTATCACAAATGTATTTCTCCCTCTCACCCTCCCGCTTTACAATAGGCCACGGGAAGGTGTTGTAACTGCCTATTGGACCTAGACTTGGCACTCCGCTACCGCTTGCCATGTGGTAGCAGAGAGAACAGTCTATGACTAGGGTGGATAGAGTCTTTTGCAATTTTTTGGGCCTTCCTCTGACAACGCCTGGCATAGAGTGTAAGGATCTGGGTGTAGCTGGTGCAGAGGAGTCAGGCGCAGGACAGCAGAGATGAGCAACAAAAGGAACTTTACTCAAAAATTCAAAATACAAGTAACACCAAGCCCACAAACATCAGACCGAACTCACAATAAACAAACACGCACAAAAACCATGGGGATAACAGAGGGTTAAATAATGAACATGTAATTGGGGAATTGAAACCAGGTAAAACAAAGACAAAAAAAATGGAAAATGAAAAGTGGATCGACGATGGCTAGAAAGCCGGTGACGTCGACCGGCGAACGAACAAGGAGAGGAACCGACTTCGGCGGAAGTCGTGACATAGATGTCCTGGATGGCATGAAGCTTGGCCCCAGTGATGTACTGGGCCGTAAGCACTACCCTCTGTAGTGCCTTGGTGTAGGAGGCCCATCCCAGGCGGTGATACAACCATGCTCTCGATGGTGCAGCTGTAGAACTTTTTGAAAAATCTCTTCAGTCTCCTGAGGGGGAATAGGTGTTGTCATGCCCTCTTCACGACTGTCTTGGTGTGTTTGGACCGTGATAGTTTGTTGGTGATGTGGACACCAAGGAACTTGAAGCTCTCAACCTGCTCCACTACAGCCTCGTCAATGAGAATGAGGACGTGCTTGGTCCTCCTTTTCCTCTAGTCCACAATCATCTCCTTTGTCTTGATCACGTTGACGGAGAGGTTGTTATCCTTGCACCACACTGCCAGGTCTCTGACCTCCTCCCTATAGGCTGTCTCATCATTGTCGGTGATCAGGCCTACAAATGTAATGATGGTGTTGGAGTCGTGCTTGGCCATGCAGTCATGGGTGAACAGGGAGTACAGGAGGGGACTGAGCACACACCCCTGAGGGGCCCCTGTGTTGAGGATCAGCGTGGTTGTCGATAGAGTGAATAGGTGTAAGGTGACTAGACATCCGAATATATGATACACAGAGAAGCAGCAGCGTATATATGATGATTGTATGTGAGTCTGTGTGTGTGTGTAGAGTCAGTATAAATGTATGTGCATATTATGTGTGTGTGAGCAAACTATGAAATGAGTGTTTGTGTGTGTGTTGGAGTGTCAGTGTGTGTGAATGTGTAGGGCCCTGTGAGTGTGCATAGAGAAATAAAATACAAGGGTCAACTCAGGTAGTCCTTGTAGCCCTGTTGTTAGCTATTTAGCAGTCTTATGGCTTTAGGATAGAAGCTGTTCAGCAGCCTGTCGGTCAGACTTGATGCACCGGCACCGCTTGTCATGCGGAATCAGAGAGAACAGTCTGTGGCTTGGGTGGCTGGAGCCAGTCATGATCCTCTCAATGGTGTGGCTGTAGAGCTTTTCAACCTCCTGTGCGTGTGTTTGTGGACCATTTTAAGTCCGTATTGATTTGGGCACTGAGGAACTTTAAGCCCTTCGACCTGCTCCACTGTAGCGCCGTCGATGTGGATGGGGTCTTGGTCGCCCTCCGCTTCTTGTAGTCCACGATCGGTTCCTTGGTCTTACTGTCATTGAGGGAGAGGTTGTTGTTGGAGCCCCACACTGCCAGGTCACTGACCTCCTCCTTGTAGGCTGTCTCCTCATCACCTGTGATCAGGCCTAGTAACCATCATGTCGTCAGCAAACTTGATGATGGTATTGTGTGTGGCCATGTAGTCGTGGCTGAACAGGGAGTACAGGAGAGGACAAAGCACACACCCCTGTGGGGCTCCCGTGTTGAGGGTCAGCGTGGCGGAGTTGATGTTGCCTACCCTCACCACCTGGGGTCCAGGATCCAGTTGCAGAGGGACGTGTTCAGTCCCAGGGTCCTAAGTTTGGTGACGAGCTTGGAGGAAACAATGGTGTTGAACGCTGAGCTGTATTCAATGAACAGCATACTTCCATACAGTAGGTATTCCTATTTTCTAGGTGGGTGAGGGCAGTGGGAATTGAGATTGCAATCGAGATTGTGTCGTCAATGGATCTGCTGGGTCGGTATGCAAATTGGAGTGGTTCTAGGGTGTCTGGGATGATGGAGTTGATGTGTGCCATAACCAGCCTCTCAAAGCACTTCATGATCCCAGATGTGAATGCTACAAGGTGGTAGTCATTGTGGCATGAATCCTTAGAGTTCTTGGGAACTGGAATGATGTTGGTCATCTGTGTATGCGTGTGTGTGTGTTTGGCTCTTGTGGTGATTCGATGAGATGAGAGGGTCTGCATTAATTACCGTGATGAGAGAGACAGGCCTTTGAATTGAATTGAGACAGACACAGAGACAGAGAGAGCAATCGAGAGAGATTCAGTGGTTACATATAGATTTCCGTGAACCTTTGTGGTCAGATCAGTCATTTACAGCTCGTTGCGTGGTGTTCTCAGGCAGATTTGTATAGCAGAGTGAAATGGGACCAGTATATTTAGAGCCATGAAGACAAACATACTTTACAGCCGTGTAAGACTGCCGTGGCCAGAGTGCTTTATGGTGGACACAGAGGGTGCATTTGTGCCAGTACATCAGTGCATTACAATGAGACAGAGAGTCTTACTGTAGGCCTTCAAAGGGCCCCAAAGGGAGACAGGGAGATACATCACATCCCGAGGGCCTATTTCACTGCTGAAGACTGGGATCTCTTATGTGCCGTGTTCTCCCCTGCTCACTATCACTCTTCATCTCCTACCAGCTCTCACAATCTCACGTTAGAATTAGATGTTCAACCATGTTTCTCAAAAGTCAAAAACAGTTAGGGTTTAGTTCAGGCATTTAACTCCAAATTCTTAAGGTTGTTCATTTACATCTTTTTAACGTAACTTTTATTTAACTAGGCAAGTTAGTTAAGAACAAATTAAGAAAACATTTACGGACGACACTGCTCCACCCTATAAGACTCCCAATCACAGGCAGTTGTGATACCGCCTGGAATCAAACCAGAGTGTCTATATTGATGTTTCTAGCATTGAGAGGCAGTGCCTTAGACCACAGCGCCACACGGAAGGATTCATTCTGAATCGTTAAGGTAAGGGTTAAGGTTTGGGATAGGCTATTAACAAAAATATCAAACACAACTTTCTGTCAGTGGATTTGAATTTACAACCTCTGGAATGATAGGCAGATGCTTACACCCATCCACCATCTCCAGCACCCTAGCTAAAGGGAAACCTACTTGAAAGTAACAGCACTCACTGTTGCCCCTAGTGTCCAGTTTCCATATTATTTTTTTAGTTTTAAAGGTTGCTCTTAGACGCTTCCACTTCACAATAACAGCACTTACAGTTGCCCGGGCAGCTCAAGTAGGGCAGACATTTGACGGATTGACTTGTTGCAAAGGTATCACCCTATGATGGTGCCATGCTGAAAGTCACTGAGCTCTTCAGTAAAGCTATTCTACTGCCAATGTTTGTCTGTGGAGATTGCATGGCTGTGTGCTCGATTTTATACACCTCTCAGCCAACGGGTTTGCGAAATTAGCCGAATCCACTAATTCGAAGGGTGTCCACATACTTTTGTATATATAGTGCAGCTGCCTACCCAGCCTCACACACACCACATGCCTCAAGGGTATCCACTTCATATTTCTCCTGTAAATGAAAAAGCAGTGAGACTTTTCCACTGGTGTCTAACAACAAGCATGGGGGGCACAATCAAACACAATATGCTATCATAGGCAGCAATACTAAATAAAACATGCACTTCATATTCATGGCCACTCGTACATTTTATGAATCCCTCTACATATAGGCTGTACTGTCCACTGTACGTCTTCTCTGCAGCACTGCAGTATTAAACAGCTCGTATGAAAGCCTCCTCCAGGCGTCCTGCTGTGAGTGACTGTGTCTCCCTGCCTTCTCTCTCCAGTTGTAATGAAAAAGTAGAGCCTTAAGGCATTGCCCGAGCCCCAATGATGCATTCACACAGTTCTTCCACAAATACACACACACATGCACACAGAGACAAACAGACACAGACACACAAATTATTAAACACTGTTTATTAGAGTGAGAAAGCGGGCGAGAACCAGAGACATTGACTCCCAGGGGATTACTGTTCATCATAATAACCAGCACACACACACACACACACACACACACGAGCCACACGCACACGCACAAAAACACTCTCTCGCTGCCGCTCTCTGTCTCAGACACATTATGCAAATGGCCTGTTAAAAACTCTTCTTCAAACCAATGCAAACATCAAAACAATCAAACTCAGTTACACACACGGCTTCAACTCCACAAGGTAATATTTCAGCCCAAGGAGAAAGACATTCACTATGCCCATGATGCAGTCAGCATGTTTCCCAGCCAGCCAGGCCTCTTCATACATATGGATGACCAGACTTTGCTTGGATCAGATACAAAGCTCTTACTGTCTGAATTCGCCCCTTCTTTTTCCTTCTGCTTTACAACTGGAGACACGGGAGGAATTAATCCCACGCATTTTTCAGCTGTTATTTTTAGGAGACCTGACATCTGACACGCACTCCTGTCTTCACACAGAGAGACACTACTAACGGAGGAGGAACACACGAGTCAGGGATACATCACTAATGTTCTACCACCACTATACCAGACTAGAGAGAGAGAGAGAGAGAGAGAGAGAGAGAGAGAGAGAGAGAGAGAGAGAGAGAGAGAGAGAGATGGTGGAGAGAGATGGTGGAGAGATGGTGGAGAGAGAAACAGAATGTATGAAACAGAAGCTAGAAGCTGGAAGCAGTAACGGTTAAGAGAGGGAGAAAAATAGATCAAATGCAGGGATGGACAAAATGAAGTGAACAGCTTCTGTAAACGATTAGCCAGTCATTGTCACCTTGGAGAGAGAGGGAGAGGAAGACAGAAAGTGAGAAAGAGAAAATGATATTGTGTTGCATAATAAAAGAGAGGGCAGGAGAAACAAACATTATCTTCTTCTTTCTGCTAATATGAATGTGGGACTTTGTCATTAAGGGGAAGAGTGTAAGAAATGTTTATAAATGCCTTGTACACTGGACTAGTGAGTGACCTTGAGGTGTGTCACTACAAGTGTGTGTGTGTGTGTGTGTGTGTGTCTCTCTGTGTGTCTCTCTCTCTCTCTCTGTGTGTGTGTGTGTGTGTGTGTGTGTGTGTGTGTGTGTGTGTGTCTCTCTGTGTGTCTCTCTCTCTGTGTGTGTGTGTGTGTGTGTGTGTGTGTGTGTGTGTGTGTGTGTGTGTGTGTGTGTGTGTGTGTGTGTGTGTGTGTGTGTGTGTGTATGTACATGTACATGTGTCTCTTCCACTTCAGCAGGTCCTAACCTAGCTTCTCTTTTATATGGCTGTTATTTCACACAAAAAAAACATTCTCTTATGACAGTAACTATAGCAACACAAGAGAGGTAGATTGAGTGAAAGTGAGGGGGAGTGTGTGTAAGAGAAGGAAGGAGAGCGACCGAGACAGAGGGAGACAGAGAGAAAGAGACAGAGAGAGAGATAAAGATAGAGAGAGGGGTAGAGGGTGAGAGAAAGAGAGAGAGAGAGAGAGAGAGAGAGAGAGAGAGATAGAGAGAGAGAGATAAAGAGGTGGAGTGGGAGAGGAGAGAGAGATAAAATCATTCCTGCAGCCAAAATACTGTTCTGGAGGCAAGGTCAATGCCTGGTGATGTAGCCAGGGGTAGAGGGAGAGACTGGGGGAGAGACACACACACACACTGTCAGTTATTGTCTTAATTTCCATCATCTTCATCATCTTCATCATCATCGAAACATCCACCATAGGTGTATGACCATCCACCTCTATTTGTTTAAAAAGTAACCTTCTCTTTCTCTCCTTCCTCCCTATTTTCCTTCCTTCCTCTCCTCTCCCTCCATCTCTCCTTCATCCATGCTGGTTGTCCCTTTATTTTAAAGAATAAATCCAGAGTTACAACACCTCATAAACAGGTCAAGTCCCCCCTCAATATCCCATCTAACAGACACACACCATCCCACCCTGTCTCATCGGCGAAGTATAAAGGGGCCTGGGGGTGGGGCACTAAAAACATAAGATGAAGTTTTATGGTCCATGTTATGCCTTTTTCTATGAGGGTGACATTCAATTTATCTGTATTGTTCTATATGTGTACATCAGCCCTGCAGGACACACTCATCGATCAGAGGGAAGAGATGGGCAATGGGAAGCTAAAAGTACCCCTGTAAACATCACCACTATCTCTCCATCCCTCCATCCACCCGTCTCTTTAGCTGATCACTCTCTCTCCCCGTCCTCCGCTCCTCAAACACTCCACCGCTTCACTCGCTCCCCACCCTCTCGCTAGGGAAGCACAACAAGCTTCTAGCAAACAACTGCCTACTGCTTCTCCAACCAGCTCTGTACAGTGTCTGGTAACACAGTGTATTTCTGGACGGGACAGAAAGGTTACATTAATTAAGAGAAATAAAATGAGCTGCTCTAAGCAGGTGATCTTCTACTGAGAGACGGACCGATTTTCATTAAGACGGGAAACAAATATTTGGACGGAAAGGATTAAGAAAAGATAGAGGGTTATCTTAAAGAACAGGTGAGAGTGGTTTAGAGATGGGTGGAGGGAGGCAGTGATGAGAGGACAGAAATGAATGAATGTCAGGACGGGATTGATTGATGTGTAGGCCATAAAGAGATGAAAGTACACCCAAAGCCGGCAGTAAAACCCACAAACGCAAGCACGCATACACACACACACACACACACACACACACACACACACACACACACACACACACACACACACACACACACACACACACACACACACACACACACACACACACACACACACACACACACACACACACACACACACACACACACACACACACAGACATAACCAAACACATACACACTAGGGCTGTGACGGTCATGGAGTTTTGGATGGCACGGTCATTCGAGTAGCAAAAAAAAATATTTGAATAGAACGGGCATCTCTATTAAAGTCAATGATGGTATAATGGGTGGACAAGGGGGCCAATGAGAGTGTACCCACAGGACCATCAATATGTGCTGTGATTAATTGATTCAACTCAACTGACATTACATTCCGTTGAATGAGCCACATCAGTTATCATCATTTGTATGTAATGAACAGAGTCAATCAGAACAGAGAGCAAAGCAGAGAAGAAGGGGATACAACTAAATGGAGAGGAAGAGGAGAAGGAGTAAAAGAGGAGAGAAGAGGGGGATACAACTAAATGGAGAGGAGAGGAGAAGGAGTAAAAGAGGAGAGAAGAGGGGGATACAACTAAATGGAGAGGAGAGGAGAAGGAGTAAAAGAGGAGAGAAGAGGGGGATACAACTAAATGGAGAGGAGAGGAGAAGGAGTAAAAGAGGAGAGAAGAGGGGATACAACTAAATGGAGAGGAGATGAGAAGGAGTAAAAGAGGAGAGAAGAGGGGATACAACTAAATGGAGAGGAGATGAGAAGAAGTAAAAGAGGAGAGAAGAGGGGGATAAACTAAATGGAGAGGAAGAGGAGAAGGGAGGAGAGAAGAGGGGGATACAACTAAATGGAGAGGAGAGGAGAAGGAGTAAAAGAGGAGAGAAGAGGGGGATACAACTAAATGGAGAGGAGATGAGAAGGAGTAAAAGAGGAGAGAAGAGGGGGATACAACTAAATGGAGAGAAGAGTAAAAGAGAGAGAGAGGGGTAAAAATGGAGAGGAGATGAGAAGGAGGGGGATACAACTAAATGGAGAGGAGATGAGAAGGAGTAAAAGAGGAGAGAAGAGGGGGATACAACTAAATGGAGAGGAGATGAGAAGGAGTAAAAGAGGAGAGAAGAGGGGGATACAACTAAATGGAGGAGAGGAGATGAGAAGAGGAGGAGAGAAGAGGGGGATACAACTAAATGGAGAGGAGATGAGAAGGAGTAAAAGAGGAGAGAAGAGGGGGATACAACTAAATGGAGAGGAGATGAGAAGGAGTAAAAGAGGAGAGAAGAGGGGGATACAACTAAATGGAGAGGAGATGAGAAGGAGTAAAAGAGGAGAGAAGAGGGGGATACAACTAAATGGAGAGGAGAGGAGAAGGAGTAAAAGAGGAGAAAGAGGGGGATACAACTAAATGGAGAGGAGAGAGAAGAGTAAAAGAAAAGAGGAGAGAAGAGGGGATACAACTAAATGGAGAGGAGAGGAGAAGGAGTAAAAGAGGAGAGAAGAGGGGGATACAACTAAATGGAGAGGAGATGAGAAGGAGTAAAAGAGGAGAGAAGAGGGGGATACAACTAAATGGAGAGGAAGAGGAGAAGGAGTAAAAGAGGAGAGAAGAGGGGGATACAACTAAATGGAGAGGAGAGGAGAAGGAGTAAAAGAGGAGAGAAGAGGGGGATACAACTAAATGGAGAGGAGAGGAGAAGGAGTAAAAGAGGAGAGAAGAGGGGGATACAACTAAATGGAGAGGAAGAGGAGAAGGAGTAAAAGAGGAGAGAAGAGGGGATACAACTAAATGGAGAGGAGAGGAGAAGGAGTAAAAGAGGAGAGAAGAGGGGGATACAACTAAATGGAGAGGAAGAGGAGAAGGAGTAAAAGAGGAGAGAAGAGGGGATACAACTAAATGGAGAGGAGAGGAGAAGGAGTAAAAGAGGAGAGAAGAGGGGATACAACTAAATGGAGAGGAGATGAGAAGGAGTAAAAGAGGAGAGAAGAGGGGGATACAACTAAATGGAGAGATGAGAGAGGAGAAGGAAGTAAAAAATGAGGAGAGAAGAGGGGGATACAACTAAATGGAGAGGAGATGAGAAGGAGTAAAAGAGGAGAGAAGAGGGGGATACAACTAAATGGAGAGGAGAGGAGAAGGAGTAAAAGAGGAGAGAAGAGGGGGATACAACTAAATGGAGAGGAGAGGAGAAGGAGTAAAAGAGGAGAGAAGACTACAGATGGTACATTCTATTCTGATTGATTGGATGCGCAGGAGCCCCGAGTGCACCATATCCAATTCGAACGACCACCTTAAACAAGTCTCTCCCAGTCAGGGGGTGAGCGACTGGCGAGATAAAGGGAGGCATTGTGGGTCTATATCATTCTGGGAAACGGGCCTGGATCAGTGGCGGTCGGTGCCGTTTAAGATTATGACCATGGCCTTATTTCTATTACAGCATATTGGATGACTGTCATTTATATTCCATTCACCCAGCTCATTGTAACATTGATAGGTTCAGGCTACTTCCAACACAATCTCACACTCAATTCGTGGAAATATGCACAAAAAGTATTTCATCAGATTTTGTGCATTTTGTGTGGCTTAATTAGTGTGAAAATACACACATTTTTGCGCGACTTCATTCATAGGAAAATTGGGGGCAAACTTCCGAAACAATCTTTTGAAAGTTATTGGAGCAATGCATTTTGGGCAATGGTGTTCTACACTGCCTTTTTTTGTGTCCCACATTTATTTATATAAAAAATAATCGCGTTAACAACCCAATATTGTTAATCAACCAGGTTGTCACTGAAATAATTCAGCTTCTGGATCGAATCCCCGAGCTGATAAGGTACAAATCTGTCACTCTGCCCCTGAACAAGGCAGTTAACCCACTCTTCCCCGGGCGCCGATGATAGGGGGGGTTGGGTTAATTACGCAAGACACATTTCAGTTGAATGCACTCAGTTGTATCCTCCTTTCCCTTACATGTATTTATTTATTACTAATGCCAATTTAATACTTAATCATTTGGGATACTGGCGCTATAGCGAATTTCATGAGATTGGAGTAAAAAGCTGTATTTGTTCATTGTTTTGTGTTATTGATAAATGTACTTGATTGGGGGATGAGGATACATTTTCATGACAGGAAATGAATTAGGACATTAATGATAGGAAATTCATAAATGTGGGGAAACAGAAGATCTGCAAAAAAAATCAGTTTGGTTTAAATTCCCCTGGTGCAACTGCATGGTAACTATAAAGAGTCTGGACTATGATCAATTAAGCCATATCAACGCAGTTAAATAGGTTCATGTAAAATGATGAATTTTGTTGGTTTACACTTATATGTTATATACTTAGTGTCACACAGGTTCTTAATTCTCTATTTTGGTTAGGCCAGGGTGTGACTAGGGTGGACATTCTAGTTTCTTTATTTCTATGTTTTCTATTTCCTTGTGTTTGGCCGGAGTGTGGTTCTCAATCAGAGGCAGCTGTCTATCGTTGTCTCTGATTGAGAATCATACTTAGGTAGCCTTTTTCCCAACTGGGTTTGTGGGTAGTTGTTTTCTGTGTAGTTTTAGTTACCTTACAGAACTGGTCGTTTCGCACCTTGTTATTTTTAATTCTAGTGTTCAGATTTAAATAAATATCATGGACAGGTGCTGTGCTTTGGGCCACTCCTTCCCTAATCAGACGAGCGTGACACTTAGGCTGTTGTAACAAGGCATATGCCAGTATTGTAGACCTACTGCCTCTGCCCAGAGGCCTACTGGGCTTTCATGACAACAGCTATTAGAGCTCACTTTGCCACGTATGAGCCCTGGTTAGAGTCCCTGTTGCAGCTGTCACTTTCTTCTGCTACATTGGTGGCAGTGTTGGGATCACGTCCAGCTCACGTCTAGTTATGTGATCTAGTGGTGTTCTTCAATGTTGTGTTGGGTGTATTTACATTGACATATCTAGGTAGAAGTAGTCACTACAGGTGCGATCAAGCCTCACATTGAAGTTGTCTGAAGTTGAATGGAAAGTGCTTTTCCCTGACCAGTTATTCAGAAGAACATGTCTAATAATACAGAAGTTAACGTACCAGTGTGGACCCAAAACAAACACATTCTACACATTTTCAAACTACCTGTGTAAAGTGTTATTACAAACACGGTGTTCTGTTGTTACAGAAGCTTGTATATCTAATAACCTGACAATGATCCACATCATATTTTCTTTATTTATTTATTTTATTTCACCTTTATTTAACCAGGTAGGCCAGTTGAGAACAAGTTCTCATTTACAACTGCGACCTGGCCAAGAATAAAGCACAGCTGTGCGATAAAAACAACACTTCAGCCAATTTTGCAACAAAATTTCATAGCGATGGAAATCTGTCCTTTGGTCTGATGAGTCCAAATTTGAGATTTTTGGTTCCAAACGTTGTGAGTTCGGCCCAAATTCGTCCCGTTGGTGATTTTATTTGGCCCCCGTAAAATTTCTATGCAAAAAAAAATAAGAATATACAGTACCAGTCATAAATGTGGACACATCTACTCATTCAAGGGTTTTTATTTATTTTTAACATTTTATACATTGTAGAATAATAGTGAAGACATCAAAACTATGAAATAACACATATGGAATCATGTAGTAACCAAAAAAGTGTAAAGCAAGTCAAAACATTCTTCAAAGTAGCCACCCTTTGCCTTCATGACAGCTTTGCACACTCTTGGCATTCTCTCAACCAGCTTCACCTGGAATGCTTTTCCAATAGTCTTGAAGTAGTTCCCACTTCCTTCACTCTGCGGTACAACTCATCCCAAACCATCTCAATTGGATTGAGATCGGGTGATTGTGGAGGCCATGTCATCTGATGCAGCACACCATCACACTCCTTCTTGGTCAATTAGCTCTTACACAGCCTGGAGGTGTGTTGGGTTATTGTCCTGTTGAAAAACAAATGATAGTCCCACTAAGCGCAAACCAGATGGGATGGCGTATTGCTGCAGAATGCTGTGGTAGCCATGCTGGTTAAGTGTGCCTTGAATTCTAAATGAATCATTGACGGTGTCACCAGCAAAGCACCCCCACACCATAACACCTCCTCCTCCATGCTTCATAGTGGGAACCACACATACAGAGGTCATCCATTCACCTACTCTGCGTCTCACAAAGATACGACGTTTGGAGCCAAAAATCTCACCATTTGGACTCATCAGACCAAAGGACAGATTTTCACCGGTCTAATGTCCATTGCTGGTGTTTCTGGGCCAAAGCAAGTCTCTTCTTCTTATTGGTGTCCGTTAGTAGTGGTTTCTTTGCAGCAATTCAACCATGAAGGCCTGATTCACGCAGTCTCCTCTGAACAGTTGATGTTGAGATGTGTCTGTTTATCATTTAGAATTTATTTGGGCTGCAATTTCTGAGGTTGGTAACTCTAATGAACTACCTCTCTACAGCAGAGGTAACTCTGGGTCTTCCTTTCCTGTGCTGGTCCTCATGAGAGCCAGTTTTTGCGACTGCACTTGAAGAAACTTTGAAAGTTCTTGACATTTTCCGTATTGACTGACCTTCATGTCTTAAAGTAATGATGGACTGTCATTTCTCTTTGCTTATTTGAGCTGTTCTTGCCATAATATGGACTTGGTCTTTTACCAAACAGGGCTATCTTCTGTATACCACCCCTACCTTGTCACAACACAACTGATTGGCTCAAACGCATTAAGAAGGAAAGAAATTCCACAAATTCCACAAATAGGCACAACTATTAACTCAAATGCATTCCAGGTGCCTACCTCATGAAGCTGGTTGAGAGAATGCCAAGAGTGTGCAAAGCGGTCATCAAGGCATATATTTAGATTTGTTTAACATTTTTTTGTATGTATTTTTAGATATAGGCATATTGTAAATATGTATTATTGTAGCGTCACCATCTTCATTGTAAAAAATATATAGAACTAAAACACATTTGACAGAGGTAATGAACTATACATTGATCAGCACAGCAATTGATAAAACAGGACCATATTTGCAATGTGGTTCGAAACGTATGTCAATATTACACAGGTAAGCAAACGGTTCCAGAAATCAGGAAAGCAGACAGGCTCATTATATCTAATATCCAACACACCACCACATGTTGTTATGCAAGACAACTACTGACCAAAAATAAGGATATTGTTATGACATGTATTAATAAAACAAAGGTTTAAGGAAATACAGGCAGGCACCACATTACTAAATGACAAATCAGCTCACTCAATCAAGCCTGATGGTCTTGTAGGTAACAAAAGAAAGTCTTGATTTCATGTAATAAATCAAAAGCTTGAAAGTGTAGTGGAATGGGATGTCTTAGTGTTGTGTGTGAAGAATCCAATACTCTACCTTGTTTGTGTTACAAATCACATTGTTGTGGAAGCACATCCTCTAAGAGTATGAATTAGTCTGTTTGAGAAGGTTTGAATCGTAAGCAACCTGCATACACATTGTTTGAAGTACAATAGACCCACATACTGTAGCTATTGTAGTAGGTCAAAGTTGCGTGCTGGAAACCCTTGGTAGAGAATGTGTAGAGTAGGCATTGCGGTGCTCATGTAAATGTCCTTCCTTTTCTGGCTTCAGACCAATGTCTACTTCTCACTTAAAACATATTGTTTTGTTTTTAATATGCTATCAATGTGTATGCTGTAAACATATCTGTATGTAGGCCTACTTGTTTGTGTGTGCTGAGAGAGAGCTCCTTGCTGAATGAGTGTGTTTGAGATTGTCTTTGACAGTGTGTGTGTGTTTGGTATTGCCTCTGAATGTGTGTGTATGGAATTATTGTCTCTGCTCAGGAGCAGTCAGAATACTTGGCTGCAATGTTTCACCCCCTGCTCATTGCTGATAAGCAACATTGCTTATCACTGTCTCTCTCTCTCTCTCTCTCTCTCTCTCTCTCTCTCTCTCTCTCTCTCTCTCTCTCTCTCTCTCTCTCTCTCTGTGTGTGTGTGTGTGTGATAGAGTGCCCTTTGTCACTCATGGCTGGCTTATTCTACTAAAGAACTCAATTACACACACACACACACACACACACACACACACACACACACACACACACACACACACACACACACACACACACACACACACACACACACACACACACACACACCACACACCTTACACACACACGTGACACACACTGTGGCTGCCCCCTCTGACTCCCCTGTCCCCTCTGACTTCCTCTGCCATGGCATCCGTCTCTGTGACGATAGCTCAAGGCTGCCGTAAAGCTATTTCTAATTAAGTACAGCGCAGGACTGAAATAAATAAACAAAAGAATAAAACAGGCATCCATCTTAGAGTCAGAGAGCTGTCCACTGGGATGGAGCGATGGGAGGGTGGCGGTGGAGGAGGAGAGGGGGATCAGAATGAGGGGGAAAAGATACGTTATTAAAAGAGGGCTGATTAAAAGTTATAAATGGTCTCAATCACAAGGCCATCTGGCAGAGCCTCGGTAGAGCTGAGGACAGGGAGACACGCCCAGGCTGATCCATACACTTCACACAGCTTCACACTTCATCATGGGTATACTGTCTGATTAATGCTTTCTGCATGGGGACTACTTCAGCTAGGGAAAGTGTTATTCCAACTTTGTGAAGAGCAGGTTTGGCCGAGTTTGTAACGGAATAAGGAACTGTCTGTCTGTCTGTCTGTCTGTCTGTCTGTCTGTCTGTCTGTCTGTCTGTCTGTCTGTCTGTCTGTCTGTCTGTCTGTCTGTCTGTCTGTCTGTCTGTCTGTCTGTCTGTCTGTCTGTCTGTCTGTCTGTCTGTCTGTCTGTCTGAGCAGACACAGAACCAGAGCTGAAGGAATAGGTACACTCACACACCGTTCCCCCCGGAGAGTGAGCACCTAATCATCCTGACGTACATTAACAGTGACAACCATGAGGAAAATAATCCAGCGTTTTATTTGCTGATCTAATTACCTATCCCAACCTGCTAAAGTGTTTATTTCGCTGGCCCTTATCTGCACGAGAGGGAGAGTCAGTGTAATATGTAAATCACCTCAGACCATTACAGCAGCAGACATGATAGTTATCAGTCTAATATTAGTAATGCAATAAGCCGTTGGCATGCGCAAAACTGGCACAAAACTGACTAGTCTAAAGCCTGAGTGCCTGGTGTAATAGTGTAGGAATAAAGAGGGACACAAACAAAGAGAGAGAGAGAGAGAGAGAGAGAGAGAGAGAGAGAGAGAGAGAGAGAGAGCGGGAAAGAGAGAGAGAGAGAGATGTGGAAAGCCATAGGGACAGGTAGAGGCATAGGGATGCATTATAAATGGATGGTGGAAGTTGTAACGGTTAAAAGACTAGGAGTTCCAACATCCATTTTGTTCACTATACCGCTCCCTCTCCACCTTTCACACACATATACACGCTCCCTCTCCACCTTTCACACACATATACACACACGCATGCATGCACAAAGGGAGGTGATATCTCTAATCGTTGAGAAAGCTACACCACGGGAGCGATCGCACATGCGGTGCTGGAACACACACATGACAAACACACCACACACACGTTCAGGTTTTCAATATCCTCTCTGACTGCAGTCCCACCTGGGTTCTAGGGTAGGCCGACGACAATGGAGGTGAAAGACAAACTACAGTGAAAAGCCTTTCACCTCACTACATGAGGGTTTACAGGGATCCACTAGCACAGGCAGGGTCCCTGACACACACCGATACACACGGATGCACACATTACGCACTATACTCGGTGGTCCCATTCTGTGAGCTTGTGTTGCCGACCACTTTGCGGAGTTGGTGCTCCTCGTCTTTTCCACTTCACAATAACAGCACCTACAGTTGAACGGGCAGCTCTAGCAGGGCAGAAATAACACGTCGGAGCGTAATGATTTAAATGACCTGTGTCTCTCTCACCAGTCCGTCCTTCAATCACAGAGAATAGAAGGAAATGATGAGTAATAAAGAGGAGGTTAACTCATTTCAATGAGAGATATGTTTATCCTCTCTCACCTCCTCATTACAACACACACACACACACACACACACACACACACAGATGGAGTAAATAAGTAATTGGAAATAAGAATTAGTTCATAACTGACTTGCCTTCCTCTAGAGCCGTGGATCCCAAACTTTTTATAGTCCCGGACCCCTTCAAACACTCAACCTCCAGCTGTACCCCCTCTAGCACCAGGGTCAGCTTCATATCCCCTCTAGCAAACGGGGTCAGCGCACTCTCAAATGTCTCATTGTAAGCCTGCCACACACATGGTATACGATAGATTCATTAAACATAAGAATGTTTTTGTCACAACCCAGCTCGTGGGAAGTGACAAAGAGCTCTTATAGGACCAGGGCACAAATAATAATATAATAATAATCAATAATTTTGCTCTTTATTTAACCATCTTATATATAAAACCTTATTTCTTCATCGAAAATGGGAATTACTCACCGCAGTGAGAAGGGTGTGCTTGAAAGAATGCACATAACTCTGCAATGTTGGCTTGTATTGGAGAGAGTCTCAGTCTTAAATCATTTTCCACACACAGTCTGTGCCTGTATTTAGTTTTCATGCTAGTGAGGGTTGAGAATCCACTCTCACATAGGTACGCGGTTGCAAAGGGCATCAGTGTCTTAACAGCGCGATTTGCCAAGGCAGGATACTCTGAGCGCAGCCCTATCCAGAAATCTGGCAGTGGGTCCTGATTAAATTCAATTTTCACAGAACCACTTGTTGCAATTTCAATGAAGCTCTCTTGTTCAGATATCGGTAAGTGGACTGAAGACAGGGCATGAAAAGCATAATGAATCCAGTTGTTTGTGTCATCCGTTTCGGGAAAGTACCTGCGTAATTGCGCACTCAACTCACTCAGGTGATTCACTAAATCACATTTAACATTGTTCATTTGCACACATAAAAATCATACAATGATGGAAAGACCTGTGAGTTGTCCTTGTTAATGCAGACAGAAAAGAGCTCCAACTTCTTAATCATAGCCTCAATTTTGTCCTTCACATTGAATATAGTTTCGGAGAGTCCCTGTAATCCTAGATTCAGATCATTCAGGTGAGAAAAAACATCACCCAGATTGGCCAGTCGTGTGAGAAACTCTTCATCATGCTTTAAGCTCATCACAATTAGTTTTTTAAATGTGTCAATACTTTGCACACTTTGCACACTTCTGTATGTTGTAAAATCGTTACAGCTGTCAGGCATTTCCTTTGGCAGCAAGAGCCTCTTGGTGGATGCTGTAGTGCACCCAAATGGCGTCGGGAGCAACTGCTTGCACGCGTTACCACTCCACTATGTCTCCCTGTCATGGCTTTTGCGCCATCAGTACAGATACCAACACATCTTGACCACCAAAGTCCATTTGATGTCATCTAGCTGTCCAGGACTAAAAATATCCTGTCCTGTTGTCCTGGTTTCCAGTGGTTTGCATAAGAGGATGTCTTCCTTAATTGACCCCCCATAAACGTAACAGACATATACCAGGACATGTGCCAGGCCCGCCACATCTGTTGACTCATCCAGCTGTAATGCATAGAATTCACTGGCTTGTATGCGAAGCAGTAATTGTTTCAAAACATCTCCTGCCATGTCACTGATGTGTCATGAAACAGTGTTGTTTGATGAAAACATTGTCTGTATAGTTTTTTGGGCCGCAGCAGCAGGAAGAATGAAGTCCTCCACAATAGTATGGGTCTTGCCTGTCCTAGCCACTCGGTAGATCACCATATAAGATTATTCTAGCCCCTTCTTATTAATGGTATCTATTGCTTTTATACATCTTACTACTCTAAAGTCGTCTTCATTCTCACTCAAAACACTCCTGTGGCTTATTTTTCAAATTGCCATGTTGTGTTTAAATGTCTGCGCAAGAGTGAAGGTTTCATCGAGTTGTGAGATAGTACTTGTGCCCATATAACACACTGTGGCTGAGGAAAGGCACTACTCCCAATATAAGTGAACCCCAAATCAATGTAGTTCTCATCATTTTTGCGCCTCTTTGATGGTCCAACGTCCCTGTCTGTTGTTCAGTGCTTCCCGGGTAAAGGGGGCAGTAGCTCTTCAGCTGCATCAGATTCACATCTGTCAGTGTCCATGCTAGCTGGGCTAACAACAAATGTAGAATTACTGATGCTAGCATTGGATGTGCTGGTGGAAGCAGAGCAACTTGTGTCGTCGACAGGTGCAGGTGTCGTACTGCTGGTAGTAACAGTACTACCAGTAGAGCTGGTATGTGTCTCTATGGACGAGGGCCTTACTTTTTTTTAACCATTTATCCACTTTGGAGCAAACGGAATGAGCAGCAGCTACGTTTGGCTACATACAGACTGTTAGTGGAATTCCTGCGAGAGAGTAACGGTCAATGTGATTGGATGTTAACTATTTGACAAGGCTCCCTGTATTTGACATTGTGTGATTATTTCACTGAACACTATATGGTTTAATTTTATTTTGGCAGTGAAACAAGGCGACTCAGGCGAGAGAGAAAAAACTCACCCAAATGTATGGACCCGATGGAAAATACAAATGGACTGTTTGAAAATGTGAGGAAATGTTGTTGTTTTTTTAAATGTGGATCACATTTTTATTTGCTGTACCCCTGACGGCATTGTGTGTCCCCCAGTTTGTGAATATCTGCTGTAGAACATGGAAAGCACCTCCTTCACATCTGTTCACTGGGGGAAATGCGGTTTGTGTGTGTGAGTGTGTTGGTTAAGGCTTCCTATAACTGTAAGGCACCAGGCTGAATGAACAGACACTGTTACATGTCCTCCTGTTCTGTCAAACACCATTGTCATGTCCGACCGTTGGCACCACTCCCTCCTCTCCCCTAGAGAGAGACACCAGCCTGAAGAGGGTCTTTCACCCTGCTCCCTCTCCCTCTCTGTCACACAATTACCACCAATACTGTAAATAGTGTGATAATGAGTCATAAATTAGATGTAATATGTTGTCCACAGCCTGAACATGAGCTGATATGATATTAATGGGAGATCTTAAACACGGCTGGCAATACTTCAACAGCCATCGAGTTTATGACACGCCTCTCAGCAGGAATAGAAATGAGTAGAATATACATTGTTCTAAAATCTATGTGATACTTTACTGGTACTCATATTTCTGATCAGCATTTTCTCATCAAATGTTGTTTTCCCATAACCACCAAACTCATCATCAGAAATAAATTGTCAGCTTCTGTTGTCATAAGTAATTTATCACCAGAGTGATGGGAGCCACATCCAATCAACACAAGAATACACAAATGGTTCAGTAAAAAGAGCATAGGTGTCCTGTGTTGCTAACAGGCAGTGCAGTCCGTTTGTGCCAGCCACAAAGACACCTGGACCATGCCTGGCTCTTTAACAGCCAGTAGAACATCTACATAAAACTCCAATTACAAACCCCATAAAAAGTCAAATGGGCCTCCACATTTCACAGCTCTAAAACTGGATTGATGAGGAAGAGAGGGTGGGCATATTTCAAAAGACCAAACAGGGCCTCCAAACAGAATGCATAAAACTCTGCCCCCAGCAATCATCACCCTACTGTAATTAGTTTGGGAAATTCATGTGATATTAACAAGCGAGATGGACAGAGAGAGAGAGTGAGAGACAGAATTAAATCATTACGTCAAATTGATGTTCTTGTAATATTTACGGCTTTAATAAGAGCGGGTAAGCAAAGAGGCAGAGAGCCGCTGGAGGACATATATCCTGTGTCAGCAGATATTCACACACACACACACACACGCGCGCACACACACGCGCGCACACACACGCGCACATACGCGTACGCGTACACGTACACGCAC